>NC_056747.1:374194379-374246879 GCF_019279795.1 Protopterus annectens | reverse complement strand
ACTTCATTCTAATGGATTGCTCTGGAGCATGTCTATCAAGAATGGATAAGAAAGTAGTGTTGAAGAATAAAACTGCATCCTCATGAGGAAGTGCTTTTAAGGAATTCCAGTTACAGATGCTGAGTTCAGCTAGAAAAAGGCCTATATTAAAATGCTTGGTAGAGCGAATTTGTCGAATATTTGGGGTGATTACACAATCTGACTTTTCTCTAGAAATATAAATTAGGGAGTGATCACTGATATCATCTGGCATGGTGCCTACTTTGTATATTTTGTTAATATTGTTTGTGAGTATCCAGTCTAATATGCTCTCTCTTTTACTGTGTTTATTGAATCTAGTAGTTGAGGTGATAGTTTGGGAGAAACAGTGTAGGTTAATATGAGAGGAAGGATTTTCAGCATTAATAGTACTCCAGTCTATGTTAAAGTCACCTAGGATTATAGTTTCCTGTGGGTAGGTGGTAGAAACCCAACTGAGAAAGTCTTCTAATATTGGAATATTGTTGCCTGGAGGTAGATACATGCATATGATATAAATGGCTTTTTTAGCATTTAGTTGGAGTTTAGTTGTGATGGCTTCTATTTTGCTATCCTGGTTTGGACATGTTGGTAGAGTAGTGATGTTAAGATGATTTTTAAAAAGGATTGCTACCCCACCACCTTTACGTTTTGCTCGGTCTTGTCTAAGTATGTTATAGCCTTGGGGTATTAGCTCAGAGTCCTTACTGCCTGATTTTAGCCAGGTTTCTGAGAGGCATAGAATGTCAAAATAATAGGTGTCTAGGAGGGCATAAAGGTGGGGTATTTTATTGTTTATACTTTGAATGTTAAGGTGCCCTATGAGGAGTTTATTATTGAGATTAGAAGAGGATATTTCAGGGGAGAGGTCAGCTGGGCCTGGGTTGGGGTGAATGTCACCATGTAGTAAGGTAGGATTACCTAACTTGTTTATGATGTTATTGTTTAGTAAGGTAAGAAGTTTAGGTTTTTTATCTGAGGGTGGGATATAGGTGAGGTGAGCCAGTCTGTGAAATTTAGGAAGAAGATAGTTAGGGGTGGATTTAGCATTGGAGTATGATGTGAAGGTATATATGGTTGAGGTCTGTTTTTGTGTGGAAGTAGGCAGGGTGGTAAGTGAGTTTTCAAAGAAGGTAAGATGGTAAGTAGAAAACAGGGTGGTTAAGAGTAGGACTGATAGAGTAAGGAGTGTTGGACAGCAGGGAGTCATTATTTATGGATATAAGGAAAAAAGAGAGATAAGAGAGAAAGATATGGGTGATAAGGTAAAATGGAGGAAGTATGCCTGTTAAGAAGGTAGGGGGAGAACTGCAGTATACTAGAGTGTATCAGAGAGGGGTAAGACTGGTGGAGAGAGAGGAAGGATAAGGTAGATATACAGTAAAAGAGGCGAAAGGCTAAAGTAGTGGGAAAGGTAGTAGAGAGGACAAAGAGGAAGAGGTAAGAGTAGGAGGGGTGTGTTGAGGGGTGGGTTAAGAAATACAGGGGAAGGAGAGGGATAGGATAGTTGGGTATAGGGGTGTGGCTGGGGAGCTATAAGAGTAGGACCCCTGGGGGTGGGTGGGAATTGGGGGTAGGGAGGGGAGTGGAGTGAGCCCACAGGGCAAATGGAGCGGGCAGAAACCACAGAAGAAGAGATGAGAAAGGAGACCATCAGAGATGCAGGTAAGTAAGAATAGGCTAGGTGAAGGTCTAGCAGGAAAGGGTAGGGATAAGACTAGAGAGCACCAGTAAGTTGAACAGTGTTAAAATGATATAGAGGTAGTGTTGAGCATACAGCAGCAGGACAGGAGATAAGAGAGAGGTGAGATAGAGAAAAAAGCTGGTTACGGATAGGGATTCAGAATAGATAAGAAGGCAGATAGGTGGCAAATAGGGTAGAGAGTGTAGGTCACTAAGAGAAAAAAGACAGTGATAAGCTTTACAGTCGGAAAAGGGCCGGAAGTAGCAGCAAGGTAGTAGCTGGGAGAGGAAGGTAGTTTGGTATGTAGTTCAGGTGGAAAGGATAGCGAGTGGGGATGAAAATATGGGATAGGATAGTGAGGAGGCAACGGGAAAGAAAAAGTAAGGAAAAAAGAGTGGCTAGAAGGAGAAGAGAGTACAAAAAAGGGGGGAGGTAAGGAGCGAGAGGTAGCTGGCTGTTGAAGGCTAGAACACTGGCAGCTTTAAACTCTTTTAGGGGACCCAGTGGGAGCCAAACAAATCAACAATAAAGGAGCCCAAACATACTCTTTATTCCTAGAATGAACAGGGTAGGTTGATGCAGTCCGCGTTAGATTCACTGTTGGAAGGCCAAGGTCTTCAGACACAGGTTAGGAGTAGCTTAGGGCAGGAGTAGAGCTAGAGCTTAAAGCTTTGGGGAAAAATAAAAAGAAGGAAGAGAGATAGAGAGAGGAAAAACAAAATGAGAAACAGTGTTAGCAAAGGTATTTAGTTAAATAGCATATCATTAACAAATTGACAATTCAGCAGCATACCATCAACAAATTGATCAACAGTAGTATTCAAGTACATAGAATAAACAATCTAATACAGAGATCTAGCTAGGACATTGGAAGCAGGTAGCATATCTGTCTTTTTGCTTATGAATAAAATACAGTCATAAAATATATATAACTCTCTTTAGGAAGACAGTATTGGAGGGCAGCCTAGGTACTATATTTAACTGGGGGGGGGGGGGGTATGCACAAATACAAACAGCAGGTAGGGCGCTACCTTAAGGGCCCCAGACTAGAGTAAACAGTAGGGCTGAATCCAGTAAATATAGCTAGTGGACCAATATCAGTGAAAATGAGTAACAGAAAGGGACATTCCAGAAGTGCAATATAAGTCACTAGAGGAGGGTGAAAGGACACCTGAAACCACTTTTGCGCTATGGCGCGTAATACAGAGGTCCGCATTGAACTCTCAGAGGGGAGTTAAACTAAATTAGGTGAGCATTTGCAGTTAGCATCGGCTAACAAGGAGAATATCTAGAGAACCAATATCAGCGAAAATGAGTAACAGAAGGGGACAATCCAGCGTTATAATTTGAGTCACTAGAGGAGGGTGAAAGAGGAGCAGGGCACCTGCAAACCACTATCACGCTAAATCACAAAATACAGTGGTCCGCAACTAAGTTAAGTGAACAGATGGCAGACTGGCGTCGGCTAGAAAAATGAAAACAAGTTAAAAAGCTAGTGGAGCAGCAGTGTTCTCAGCAGGGCAAATTGCTGTAGTAAGTATATTACTTAAGGTGTAGTGATCTTACATGTACTAGCTATACACCCCTCAAACAGATACCAACTCAACACATGGGGGAGCTTAGTAAGAGTGGCGCAGTTCTAATGGCAAGGTACTACAGGTATAACACACTGTATAGAGAAGCCTAATTGTTTAAATAGAGTTATCCACAAGTCAAACAGTGCGTCGCGTATTAAAACATACTGGGGATTGCAGTAAACATACAGCGTTTAGCCACCTAGCACATTTAAAATAGGCAAACGCTTTGCTAAACCATACGAGCAAGGAGGTGGAATCTCGTTTGAATGCCTCTAGTAATTAAGTATCACCAGCACATTTACCAATGTTTACCATTTACCAATAAAAGAAAAAGAAAGTACAGTACTCTCTATGCAAAAAGAGAGATAGCTTGTTTTAGGCAGAAAGCGGAGAGCAGCAGTTGAACTATGTTTAGAAAAGGTGCGTGTTGGAGCGCTACAGCAATCAGAGCTAGGAAAACGCAGTTGTTCTCATTACAGTGATTAAATCCTCTAAGTTCAACCATACGCTAAAGCGTTCAAGTAACAGTACCATAAAAACGGAGTCACAGCAGTTAAATAAGTATATATAGAGTATGTACGGGTTAGATCACTAGATACAGAGTATGTGCGCTTGGAGCACAAAAACAGATCTACGTTAAGAAAACCAGTTGTTTGCATGTACAGTGATTAAGAAACATCAAGTCTAACCAACGCTAAAACATTCTAGTAGAAATGCTAGAAAAAAAAAAAAATATCAAACACAGTAACCCAGGTTATGGGCAGCAATATACATACAGTCTTAATTAGGTATATGGTATCTCCGTAAGGGTATTGGTAAATGTTTCATCACACTCTTCCTGGAATAGCTAGAATGGAAGTTTTGACTAGCTCATGTCTGTAGTGGCCTGGTATAGCACAGGCTATGGAAAAAAGAATCCGGGATGTGTTATGAATGTCAAGCAAATAAATCACCAATAGCTGCACATGTGAAATATTTGGTCTAAAATTAATGTATATTACATTCCATGGATAAATGTTTGTGGCTGTGATAGCTGCTTATCCACACTGGATGAACATGAATGCTATAAGTTCTGTTACTTTGCATGCAGCCAGTGAAAAAAACTGAGACTAGGTTTAGCCCATGATGTTCAATGACTGTTCGTGTCTGATAGTGGATCTCTTGCCACAAGTGTGGAAATTTGCAGATTTCATGGAGATATGGAATTCTTCATCTAACTTTTACACCATTTTGTGCTGCATCTAATGGCTTGGAAGAGAAGAATTTACAAATGTTGAAAGAAGGAATGAAGCAAATGAAAGACGAGACTATGAGATACAATACTTCTATTATTTTTCTTAATTAAAGAATTATTCCACAGGTAAGTTTTTCTCCATTGTAAACATCTACATAAAACACTGATTATATCTGACTTGCTTTTTTCAGGGCTTAAATACAAAATCCCTGAAGAAAAAAAGTTTTCTCAGATCCAGAATTTACTTAAGAAGTTTTGCATCTGCAAATGACATATATATGAGGAACTACAGTTCATAGGTCCATATGTATGTACTAGGCTAATGGCCATGGGGCCTTTACAAGCCTAGCCCATAGGATTACCCTGGCATTGTGCCACCCGTCCTTAGTTTCCAGTGCCTCTGTCGAGTACAGCCACTGGAGTGAACTCCGGGGTGAATTTTCTATTTCCCATCCACTCATCCAGGTTTCTCTTGGAGAGCCAGTGAGGTGCTCTGTATGTATGGGAAGTCTATTCCATAGCATGGGCAGTCTCTGGGTTATGAACCTGTCCCTCCAGCATGTTCTGTTGATTGTGGTAATGAGGTTGAGGTCTCTGGAGCATGTGTTGCGGAGGGATTGGGATTTCTTTAAATGCAGCATTTCTAACAGAGCTGGGTTAGGCATGGCTTTGTAAGTCATGCAGAGATCGCCTCTAAGCAGGCAAAATGAGACAGAGAATAGTTAGAATTGTTGAGTCTGTCCATATAGGACAAGTGTTTATGGCCTAGAATCCTCTTTGTGAGGTACTTTTGTGGCCTCTCCAGTTGTTGCAGTTGTCTCGTGAGGTACATGCCAAATGGGGTATTGTACTCGATGACTGGCCTAATGAGGGAAGAGTAGACGGAGACAATGAGCTCTTTCTTCCTGGATGCAAAACCCTTAGTAATAAGATGTACCACATAGAAGGACTTTCTGACCACAGTGGCAGTGTGGTGGTCATAAGAGGGGTTGCTGTCAACCTGTGTTCCCAGATCTCTTATAATGCCTTCTGTGTTCAGTGGACTACAATTGATGTAGTAGTTCATGGGAACTGGGTTTTCCCGAAAGGGGATGACGACATATTTTGGCATTGAGCTTAAGGCCATGGTTCTGGCACCATTCGTTGGTCTCAGTGAGGCCTTTCTGTAGGATTTCAACATCACTTGGGGAGTTAATAATGGCTCCAAACTTGCAATTGTCTGCGAACTTTGTCAGCCAGAGTCTCTTCATGTTGGACTGGACTTCTGAGAAGTAGATACCAAACAAGAGAGGATCCAAGACCGATCCCTGTGGGACTCATGACTGGTCTGCAGTCTGACTTGGAGTCAGCTACTTTCACACTGTGGGTTCTATCTGTGAGCTAGTTTGCAGCCCACCTAGTGATGTAGGGGTTGATGCCTAGCTTAGTGAGTTTTTCTATGATTCCTATGTAGGGAATGGTATCAAAGGCCTTGGCCAGATCAAGGTAGGCTGTATGAACCACCTTGCCTTCATCCACAGCTCTGGTGACTGACTCAGGGAAGTCGACCAAGTTGAGCTGGCATGATCTACCCTTCACAAAACCAAACAGTGTGGGAGCCAGAGTTTGGAGATTCCCTATGTCCTTGTTTATTAGGTCCATGATGATGCATTCCATAGCTTTGCATATTAGACTTGTCAGGCTAATGGGGCAATAGTTCCCAGGGTCTGTAGTCACTCCTCCTTTGTGGAGAGGGATGTATTTAGCAGCACACCATTCGGTAGGGACAAAGGCTGAGGTGAGGCTGTGATTGAACAGGGCACACAGGTGAGGTGCCAATTCACTCTGTAGTTCAGGTAGAACACAGCCAGGGATATTGTCAAGTCCTATAGAAGCTGTATTCTTGGCCTTGGACATTGCTATTTTAACCTGTGCAACAGTAATACTGGGTGCCTGGCAATCTACTGGTATTGTGATTGGTCCTCTAGGGGGGAGGGGTAAAGTTGGCACTGAATCTGTCGGCCAGTAATATTGGCAAGATCTGTTGGCTCGGTATAGGAGGTACCATTGTGCAGTAGCTCAGAGCAAATCTGGGTATTGCCGTGGAGGTTCTTTACATAACTATAGAAGGCCTTGTGGGTTTTCTTTACTATCTGCTGCAATTCTGTTTTCATAGCTATCTTTAAAGGATTTGATGAGGGATCTCAACTTTTTGTTTAGGCTGATAAGGGAGTCTTTCCAGTCTTGGGACTTCACCTTATTCCTCATCAGTTTCCTCCTGCTGTTGTAGAGTTTGTTTATAGCAGGGGACTATCAGATTGACTTCCTTTTTTTGGAGGAGAGGTTCTTGGTTCTATTGGGTATGGCGACCTCCATGGATTTGTGTATGTGTTCATACAGTGCATTGGTGTATGATTTGATGGTCATGCAACTATTCTCCATTTGTATGGATGCTGTGAAGTTAGCCACCTCTGTTCTTAGGAGCCAAATGTTAGCACTGGAGAAGTTTTTTTATGGTGGTTACCTTTGCGAGTGGTGGGAAGGATGTGGATTTCCAAAGTGATTAGTTTCTGGTCGGATCTAACCAGGGAGGAGTTGACTATTGATGTAGAGCAACGGTTGCCCATGTTAGTAATGACCAGGTCAAGGATGTTGCTACCTCTAGTGGGGGTAAGAACAAGCTGGTTCAGGGCATTGGAATTAATGAATTCCAGGAAGTGTTGGGCAAGTGTACTGGTACATGAGTAGTTTTCCCAGTTAATGGAGGGGTGGTTGAATTTGCCCAGTATGAGTGTGTTAGGTTGGATCCTAATATTCTCCAGGGTGCTTAGGAATGTGGAATAAGTGTCTTCGGACATAGTTGGGGACCTATAATAGGCTACAACCTGAATCGCTGTCTTTACCAATGTTAGCTGCACCTGAAGTATCTCTGATGCATTATGTTGGGCTACCAGTCTGGAGATTTGTGCATCCTTTATGAATGTGGAAACACCACCACCCTTGGAGCTTTTGGTCCAAGTTCTGGGGCCGAATGGTGTGGAATGAGTTATAGCCTGGTAATGCCGGAGTGCTTTCTGCTGCCTTGAACCAGGTCTCTGTTACAGCACAAATGTCAATGTTCTCCATTTTAAGGAGTGCTTCGAGTGAGTGCACTTTGAGATTTAGATTTCTAGCATTGAGCAGCATGTCCCTCAAATTGCATTTGTTTGTAGCTGTTATGGTGATAATTTGATCTTTGGGAAACCACCTAAAAAGGCACTATAGGGGTGGCAAGAGCCTTGGCCAATATCTGGAAGCCCAGGGGTGACAGATGCAGGTCATCCCAGGCAGACAGATACTGGATCCCCTTAGAATGACACCAGAAATGTAGCCAGTTGTTGAAATCAGTCATTCTCTGCTTGTAATGTGGTATCATCCTGTGTGATGGTAGGATGCTGCTCAAGGCTAGGGTCGTACCCACCTGGGCTACATAATCCGAGAGCTCCTCCATCTCTCTTTTCATGTAGTCCAGGAAGGTATGTCTCAGGTCATTCATGTCCACATGTACAATGACAGAGTCATATTTGTACCTGTTGTTGAGGGACCTGAGTGCTTGCATTATCTGGCAGATTCTGGCACATGACAGGTAGCTGACTGCTACTTTCTCCTTATTGAACCTAGTGACTAGGACATCAGTGTGTCTGAATATCGAGTCACATATGACTAGTGTGCTGGGCATGCTGTTTTGCCTTAGGGGCTTTGGTTGAGTGGCACACTGTTTAGGAGAGTTATATATCTCGTGGTTAGTGTTGTAATTTGGTGGTCGAGTGAGTTTTTGCCTGGAGGTCTCTGCTGTTTGGGTAGACTTTTATCGAGAGCCTCCGCAAAGGTGGCTGTGTGGTTTGTGGTTTTATGTGAAGGTAGTGCTGGTGTGTGTTCTGGAGGGCTATGTGTTCTATGTGGTGTAGTGCAAGTGTTGACCTTCTCCTCTTGACTAGGTATTCCGGTCTTGGCTGGAGAGCGCATGGCTTCCAGTTTGGATATATAAGTGCATCTCTTGCAAGTCTGAGTGTTGGGAGGTAAGAGGAGAGTGTTTTCAATGTACATGAGGCAGTTGCTACATTGCCTCAGGATGCCCAAGTTCACCAGGTTAACAGGAGAAAGCACAGGGAACTGACCTTTAGACATGCCTGGAGGGGTGGGCATTACTAGTAAGTACTGGAGCTGTTTCCTTGTAGAACATTTAGTGCTGGTAGCACTTTTCTGTGCTACAATAATTGCTACAGGAAGTCTGATTTGGTAAAGTGCTAGACTAATAAGCTAGTAAAAGTGCAGGAGAGGAGAGAACTAGCAGATGTAAGGGAAAAATTGAAGAGCAGACTTTGGCATCTCTCAGAAACTTACAAACAGTCTTGGATACAGCAAATCTGTATGTGGACTAGACTAGTTACAGGAAAGGTTGGAAATGAGCACAATGCGGGCTTTTAAACCAGAAAATTGAAAGAGATGGAAAAACTGCCCAAAAGGCCAATAAACTACAAATTCTGGGCCAGAAACCACTCCTCTTGTGGTAGATAGGCTGATTAGTGCTTACCACTCCCACTGATAAGCTAGAAGGCTTTCCTCCGACACAGAAAGGCTTGGGCTCAGAAGCTTACATACAGTCCTGGATACAGCAAATCTGTATCTGGGCTAAACTAGTTACAGGAAAAGGGGGAAAAGCGCAAACGTGGGCTTTTAGACCAGAAAGTTGAAGGAGATGGACAAAAGTGCTCAAAAGGCCAATAAACTACAATTTCTGGGCCAGAAACCACTCCTCTTGTGGTAGATAGGCTACCTAGTGCTTACCACTCCCACTGATAAGCTAGAAGGCTTCCCTCAACACAGAAAGGCTTGGGGGGCTCAGAAGCTTAGATACAGTCCTGGATACAGCAAATCTGTATCTGGACTAGACTAGTTACAGGAAAGACAGGAAAAGTGCAAATGCGGGCTCTTAGACCAGAAAGTTGAAGGAGTTGGAAAAATAAACTGCCCAAACAGCCAATAAACTACAATTTCTGGGCCAGAAACTGCTCCTGTTGTGGTAGATAGGTTGATTAGTGCTTACCACTCCCACTTATAAGCTAGAAGGCTTCCCTCCAACACAGAAAGGCTTGGGGGACTCAGAAGCTTACAAACAGTCATGGATACAGCAAATCTGTATCTGGACTAGACTAGTTATAGGAAAGGTGGGAAACCAGCGCAAATGCGAAAATCCTTAAGGGAACTCTGCCACAAATGGGCTTTTCCGAATCTGTGTCAAGCACTTTGGTAATTGGTTTTGGTAACGTAAGACAGTCTTCAAAATCTGTTGCCGCCCCCCCAAGATCATTTGTTTCTGAAAAGTGTACGTGTATTTGTTTAAAACATTGCATTTTGGTGAAACATTTGTGATGTGAAGGAGCAGGTATGTGCCAGGATTTCACCTAAGCCATTTTAATTATAAAACAACAGTGAAACCTTGACATAATAAACTTCTGAGTGGTGATAAATTCTCCAGGTAAGAAATGTGTGAAGTTTAAAGTTTTGAAAATGTATGTTATTACAGCATAACATATCCCTGCACTGAAAATTACAGTTTATACAGGGAACATTAGCATACGCAGAGTCGTAGCAAGGGTGGGTTGAGTGGGCAGCTTCCTCAGGTGCAAGCAATTACAGGTTGCAGTCAGATCATTAGAGTAAGTGCTGATCAGCTCTCAATCTGTTTTGCAGTAATGCTGCCTGAAGTGGTAAAACCATTTAAACAGCCATGATCAATAGTTCTGAGCACAACTGCTTCAGTAACATTTAGTGGGATTTATGAAATGTAGAAGGGAGCTGCTTGCTACAGATTGGTAAATATCCTTGTTGCAATTTTTTTCCCTCTCCTTCCATCATGCAGCCTTTTTTTTGTTCATAACTCTGGCTTGGGGAACACCAAACTGCGGTTGCTAAGGTATCCTGACCAGAGCCAGATCATGGTCATATTGGGCCCTAGGCAGGGTAATAGGCCAAGGCCCCTCTGAACCATTCCATTGTGCCATTACTTGGATTTCTCTCCCCAGTTACCATAAACTCTTATCAAAACCTGTCCATGCGCATATCATTTTCTTTACTTTTACCATAATTACAGAGATTTGAATTTAATTTAAGCCTCTATTTCAAGTAGAGAACAAACACTGATGGCCATTTGCTAAAAAAAAACAGTCTCACATTGAAAATAGATTTAGCATGAGCAACTGTAAACTTCTCTTACCTTGAAACTATTTTCCATTTTGATTTATACAAATCTAGACTAGTCCCACAAAGACAGATTAATGACTTGCTTTATTGGTCAAGCACTACTATTTGTATTAGTTTTACACTGTTGAAATGAATAAATTGTAACAGAGGATACTGGAAGAGAGGAAGAGAATCTCAGTCCAGCTAATTCTGAAAAATAGTCTGAAATTAAATTACCTTGTTTAGGCCATAAAGATTGTATCTTACAGTTCTGACTGCAGCCAGAGACGAAATGTCTGTGAAAACCAGGACTAGAAATCCTACTGTATTGTCCTTAGGGGTGAAATAATGGGTCTATATTATATATTCAAAGTTTCAAAACTTCGAACCTCATATGTTCAACAACATATGAGTGAAGTTTGAAACATCGAAAATATAATAAAAAATTAAAAAAAAACTTACCTCAACACTCTGAGCAGGGGAGCAAGCCCCCCTGCACCCCCTACACCCCTGTTACTTAAATATACCAACTCCAAGATTGCACTTCAGTGCAGAAAAGGGAAGCCCATTTTTAAGCCATTGTTTGCTTTCACCTCTTTTCACCTTCAAACTAAATAATCATCATATGGTGTCAACCATATGACATTCGAACTTTAAAAAGTTCAAGTAATTAACAGGGACCCGAAATAATTGCTACCCTGGAAGGGTGGGAGTTTTGAAATGTTTTTATAGCTTCCAGATGCTATAACACATCTCAGCAAAGCTCTATCTGTGTGTATGGTAACAACTATGCGGGAAATTCTGGTTCAGTTTCTAGCAAAGGGGGTAGTGTAGGAATCTGAGTCAGATGACCAGATGTATGTGATTTCATTCTGTAATCCAGCACTGAAATTATGGTACTAAATGAGACATAAGTCTCAGGGCAGTCTGGTTTTCAAACCTGACCAAGAAGGAAGACCACTCACCCACTACATCTTGCCTTGCTTTAGTAAGTAACCAGGAAATAGCAATTCTTTAGATCAGTCAGGAAAATGTAGTGAGATTAAATACTGTTTTTCTGTATCGGCTTGAATCTATCCGTATGTGTTATTTTTAATATTTCCTGTGATTGAAACTATGATGTTTATTGTAAGTAGAGATTCAGTATTTTCATGTTCTTTTATTATTTATTATTAAATATATTTAAACTTTTCATTGTGGCTGGTCTTTTATAGAATATTTTAACCTTTGAGAGTACTTAATATTTATTTGGTGACACTCTGCCCTCCCAGAAAGCCTTGCTTTATTGGTCAAACAGTACTATTTGTATTAGTATTAATTTTACACAGTATAATTGGGTACCCTTGTAAGAGCCTTAGAGTAGAGCAGTATAACTTCCTTATAGACTGTCTTTGGTAGCAGAGCTAGTAAATCTGTGCCAACCTTTCCCAGGGTGTGTGTGTGTGTGTGTGTGTGTGTGTGTGTGTGTGTGTGTGTGTGTGAAAAGCAAATCTCAGAGTGTGTGTGTCGGCTACCTCAGCAGGTACACTGAGTACTGGTTTCACAGAGAGGGTGGGGGAGGACTTGGCTTGGAATACTCAGCTGAGGGCTCAACTCTACAGCTGTGCCAGTGGAGAATCTTATTGGGGCCTGGAGAGAGACAGAGGGAAACCCAGCCCCCAGACTGAGTGTGTTCGCTGTGTGCTCTTAAGGGAAATTGTGCTAGGTGCAGAGAGCTGCATCTGGAAGTACTGTGTGCATCTATTTTTGTTCCAAGTGAACATCCCTTACTGTTGTCAGTAGTGAGGATTCAGGCGCCTTGATTACTGGTCCAGAGCAGGGATCTCACGGGGGGAAAGGACAAATTTGTGCTGCTGGCCAACTGTTTCCCTTCCCTATGTAAATTTTCTGCAGATATGAACATTCGCTGAAATGAATGTTCAATAGTTAGGGTTCTGTGAAGAAAGGTTCACTGAAGTGAACCTTTGAATTAATATAGACCCTTTTATAGTTACTAGCATTCAGTCCTGGAGATGTTCAAGGAACCTAGCCCAAATTCCCAATTACTCCATAGCACTGTCTGGTTAAGTGACTTGCTTTATATCCCATAGCAGGTTAAATGAAGGTAGAAAAATTCAGGAAGCAGTTCATTAACAAGTTTGAGCTTTAGTCTTCTGCACCAACTGCCAGATTAACAGTTTTAACTAAATGCAGAGATTTTTACAGATTATATCACAGTAATATATAACAAAAACTAAATAATGGATGATGAAGATCATATCATTGTTATTATCACTGCAAAAAATGCAGACTGTATGACCTGTCAAATATCAACCCATTTGAAGATGCTAGAGGCAGTAAAGAAGGTATTGCAGAATATATTACAAAAATGCAACATGTTTAGACTATATTACACAACAGGAATAGCTATCCTGTGTGACATCACTCAGTACAGGTCTGAACTACTTGAATGGCTAATAATGATGCATTGTTGCAGCATACACATCCAAAGTCAATATGGGTAAATGAGGCCCTGTGCATGGTACTGAATCAGGCCCCGCCATACCAGTATCCCATTACTTGGCAGCCTGTCCCCAGTTACCATAAGCACTGTTCAAACCAACAGTCCTACACCACCTCTTTAAGTAAAACTTAGAATTGAATTTCCTAAAATAAAATGTGTACGGAATACATATCCATACAAAATGGAGATACCTTTTCTACAAAAAAGCACACTACCATATACCAGTCATTCCATCCACTGACTGAAGAAGAAAGCAGGAAGACTCCAAAGAGCTTAAAAATGTATACCAGTAAAACAAAATGCAGTGATACACCACACCATGGCACCTTGTTTTATTTTTATATTTTATTTACTTATTTTTTAAACTGAGTCCTGCTACCTAGCAAAGCCAGTTTGTCAGTAGAAAGTATGGGTGGGCACTCACCCTATCCACCACACTCTCAGGCACCCTTGTTTAGTCTGTTCAAGCCTGCTGCAACAGAAAAAAATAGAAACATTTATAAATAATATGTAATTTATCCAGCAAGCTGCAGGAGGGCTCAACTACCTTACTCATTTTGAATTATGTGAGCAGGGTAGAGTACAGCCAGCCAGTCCAGCAAGCAGCAGAAGCAGTGCAACATCCCCCCAGTCCTGAGACCTGGCTCCTGTCCTGGTATATTTATTCTATTTTGCTGAGTTTTCTATTAAGTCCTCATGAGTCACAGCAGCAATGTATCATCAAATGCACTAGCTATCAAAATATGACTCAGATTATGAAAACTTGCTGCCCGATTGAAGATGGGCCATTTCATTGCCAAGAGGTTTGAGGAAGATGACTCAAACAAACCAGGTAAGAGCCACAGGGACAAGAAAGATGAATTTAAAGAAAGCAGGCTATATCAGACCATTCTGATGGAAATCTATAAACAATTTTCAAATCTGCATGACTACACACACACAGTTAGAAAAAATTGGAAACTATCCTCACCTGTCTTCCCCAACGGAATAAACAACTTGCAGTTAGGTTCCATTGCTGGGCTACATGGTTGGGGTGACTGTAACTGCTGTAAGAAGGTAGTCATTTAGAATTTTGTGGTGTAATTTAAAGGGGCTGATGGTCACAATTTAAAAGGGGGAGAATTTTTTTTTACTGTTTCTAGCCCCCCCCAGCCAATGCCAAGCCCTAGACAGCTGTCTAGGTTGTCTAGTGCTGATTCCAGCTCTGATCCTGACAGCCATTTTTATATCTATGAGCATAAGAAAGGTGGATGAAGTGTATTTGATATTACATTGTTAATCCGTCTGGTACACAACCCGATTCTGACCTCAGTCCTTTGTATTTATAAGCTATATCTGTATGTTGCATCTAGGAAGTTCTTGGCTTCCTAGCCATGCATGCTGATTTACGACCTTTACTTATGAAGTTTACATTTCTTGTTAAACTTTGATAAAACCATGTAAGATGATTGAGCTTCTCAAGTTCAGGATAAGACAACCTTGTATAAAACAAAGCATGCAACTGACTGATATTTGCCCACATTTCTGGTGCCCTGCAGCATAAACTTTGATTCACAATTCTCCCATATTCTATCCTTTGTTTTCACTTCTCATATTCTCTATTCCTGCCATATAGACTAATTGTGCACCTTTTAATGATGTATCCTACTACTCTTATACCCACTATTAAACACATGAAAACAAACGGGCCCAGCACTTACTTATGTTGAATGTTACTTACGTATTCTTAAGACTGAAGTGATGTAGTTTCCTGGCACTGTTTTCCATCTGGAAGATCTGCTTTTACGTTATGATATAGGTCGTGGTGACTGAATTACCCAGGCAGTGCGGCATATAACAATGCAGAGAGATCAAATGGCTAAAGATGGTAACGCCATATCATTAATTTATCATCTGTTAACCAGTATATTAGTATTTCCTTGAAATTGTTTGACAGCTGTTAATATATGTTCCTTTCTAATTTGCAGGGCAGAGCTTGCCGGGTGTCTCAGTGAGTTTGTATATGATGGAATTGGGTCTCACTAGTCATAGCCAAACATATCTGTTTTAATCTATAACTCAGTTGCATGATAGAACCATTCTAATCCATTAACAGTCTAACCTCTGCAAATAGAGGTAAATTTAACAGTGAGAGAAGAGAGTTTTTATAATTAAATGATTACCCAGTACTGTTTGCTATGATGGCTAATGCCAGGGGTGGGGAACCATGTGACTGTGCACTGCATGAATTAACATTTGAAAAGCTTAGGTCATTCTCATAACATATCCAAGAAGAAAAGTAAGAAACAAAAATTATAAAAAAAATGTACTTTGTTTTGCAAAAAACTTAATTTGCTGGGACAATACTAGCTTGGACAGCTTTGCCAGTTTTGTCATTTTATTCCTTAATGGACATTATTTACAAAAGTAGAAAATTATCTAAACTACTACTGGTCAGTCTAAAAGTATCAGAATTGTCATGTATATTAATAACACAATTTAATGCCATTTACTGATAATAAAAAACATCCCATTGTAGAAAATACTTGGTGTTTTGAAACGTACATTAATACTTGACTCCTTATCAGAAGTGCAAGATATTATCAGCCACAACACTTTGAAATATAAACTGCAATTCATACCAAATAATAACATAACATTCTAAAGTGCATTCTTACAGTTTTCAGTCATTGCTTTATCCCTGTTCCCGCCCATTCACACACTGTGGCTACTCATGTATATTATCTCCAGAAAATGTGCTCCTCGTAATTGTTGGAATACTGACATAGCACATACTCAGAGTTAGTATACATTTTCTCCCATTCATATTTCTAGTTACACAGTAGCGACAGTCCCAGTGCTGGTTCTTCAACATTCAGCAGGCACCCGTCTGGATCTACATTCTAAAACGTAACGTGGCTGGTGCTCCTGTAGTCTCCCTAATCATACCGTACTACATAGACATTGGTAGGGCAGAGGTAACGCTTGTTGTACATTATGGAGCTTTCTGTTTGATATTTATTTGTAGCTTTAACTCTTAGTCGTTGAATAAACATATTTCCTTTTTTCATAAACATACAAGCCTTACAGTGACTACATTTAAAGCTGCCTTTTTATTTCTCACAATATCCTAGATCACTGGTATATAGCCATTTTAAAACAATCAGGAATCTTGGTTGTTTTAAAATGAATATATACCCAGTGGTCTTGGATATTTCTTGTTCTATGAAAACTGTTTTTGCTGTACCTGGTGTTATATGTGCTAATGCTGACTCCAGGCTAATATGCCATTTTTTTATAAAAAGTATTCCCAATACATACTGACAACTTAATATGCACAACAAGCCCAAATAATTGTCATAATATATTACTTGCTTGTGCTATCGTTTCTGTGTTACAATTAATAGATGCTAAAATATTAATATTGCAAAATATATTTGCTAATGTCTACACAATACTCAGGCATATTGAGCTTATTAAATATATACTCTGATTCTTTAAAAAATATTTAATACAAGCCTCCATGCTGTCATACGTTTTTCATATTGTGATGATTGACTGAGTATTTTTTCTTGTTTGGAAGATAGGCCTGAGGTAATATAGACATTTATTAGAAAAAGTACTTTTTCTATACATTTTGCAGCTTATTTTGTGTCTCCCCCAAATAACATATATCCAAATAAGGTAGATAACTTGGATGTATATTCAGCTGTAAATATTTAACCAAATCATGTTTAAATAGGTGAATATAAGGCTAACTGCCCCAAAGAGTCCTTTTAAGCCTATCCAATAACCTGCAGTCAGAATCAAACCCTGTACCTACCCTGTACCTCATGCCTTTGATACAAAGACCTTAACCATTGTGCCAAACCCTCCCCAAGAATGTATTAGAGTAATACTGCCTTCACAAATGAAAAATTAAATCAGTGTGTTCATAGCATTGGACTGCCTGAAAATTCAGTACTTTGTTCTTCATAACAAGTACTGTCTCAAAAATCCCATAAATAAAATTGCACATGATGGGGTAAGTATACCTTATTGCTTTTCTTTTAAGTTGCAAATTATATTAAGCATTAAAGGTAAAGCTTTATGTTAACACTCAAAATAATGATGCCTTCCTAGGCAGGCTATACCACTATTCAGAGGAATTTTAGCAGTTCAGGGAGTTAAGACTAGGAGCTGTTAACTGCTTCTTGCCATCTAGGGTTTAATGCCTTCAGCCTCTGTAACTCTAAAGGAAGTGCTACAGGGCTGTGTCTGGGAAAAATCCATGCACAACAGTGCTCTAATATGGTTAACAAATATAAATAAATGGTTTACTATTGTTTGTGTGAACAACATTCTATCGGCTGCAATGTGCTGAAAAACAGAATGTCGAACGCACAAGCAGTTTTGCACCAGATAGTCGACTCCACTTATGTGACTGTACAACTGCATTTGCATAAGTGGAAATCGACTATCTGCACGGAGATTGCGGTACAGTGGGGAGTGGAAATTCATCCACATCCCCACTGTAGTGTGATCTTGGAGTTAGAATATATAAGTAGGGGGGTGTGGGGGCACAGCCCCCCCACATGGGGGGTGCCAGGGGGCTTTCCCCCCTGCAAAAACATGATAGTTGTATAGGAGTTTGATTTACATCAGCTCCTATATGGCTATCACGTGGTGGTTTCGACAACAATGTCGAGTCAAATGCATTGAGCATTTGGTTCAACATTGTGAATGGTAGTTTTTTTTTTTACTTTCGGTATTACCATTCATTTATTTAAAACGGAAATTGTTTTTCCGTTCGAATAAACAATAGTAAACCTAAATAAATAGAGGCATGCAGCAGACAGTGCTGGCCTTGGCAATAGCAGGGCCCAATATGGACCAATTTGGTGGGGCCATTCAGCTGGCCCCTTATTTACCTCACGTCTCCCTACATTTGCTGGCTTCTTGAACTTGAATATCTTAGATTAGGTATCAGAAATGTATGCTGTCACTGTGTATTAAAACAATATTTTTATTAGCTTAGATTTTGTCATAAGATGTGTTAAAAATTACGTAAACAAAAGGAGTTTTGGATAACCCAAGCTCCCCCACCCTCTATCCAGCATGTCCTGTAATTTCTCAGGATCTGATCAACTCACTCAGGCATACTGTAAGGGACCCGTTTGATGGGCCACTGAGGCCCTCTGTCTATATGGACTATCATCAGATGTGTCCACCCTAGTTTACCAGTAAACATGTTCACAAACTCTGTAGTATTGCCTGGATCTGCTGAACCTGGGTAGGAGATGGGCAACAACTTTTTAAAAAAGTTTATTGAATTTAATTTACTTTTTGTCTTTTCTGTCTCTCGCTCTTTCTTGTCCTCCTGTCATGTGACTCGTGCCTTTCGTTCCTTCACATCCCATGCCCATCAGTTGTACATATTACAATTTCTTTGTTCTTTTGTACTTTACTTTCTCCATGGAAATAGTTTACTATATGATCTTATGACAGTGCACAGGTACTCTTCCTACCTATTTTACTACTTATTTTACTGACTGAATTCTTATATCACATTGGTTTAGGATTGTGTTAATTTATGCTATGTGTTATCCTGACTTGTTCTCCTCATGGTTACTCTTTCACTACCACTGCTGCACTGATATTTATTAGTGTTTACATTTCTTTGATGATTTTCTACAGTGTTACTGTTTTAACACTTTCAGCAAACTGAATCATTTTTCTTTTCACCTCTGCCTACCACCACTCAGCAAACACACCTCATATTTTACGTCTCTGGGAATATTTTGCCCTCATCTGTGACTGCAGCAAGCATTTCTCTGCAACAGTGCTGTATTGCTAATATTCTGTCACAAATCTTAGAGATTAGATGATACCTCACATCACAGTGCTTGCATTTTTTCATGCTTACAAGTGTTTATTTTCAATCTGTCTGAGACTTGACTATTCCATGGTTATTTCTTGTAACTATAGTCACTAAAAACCATTAATAAACCACGTTAGCAAGAGAAGCAAAAGAAAACAATACTTCTCTATCGGTCTTAAAAGTGTGTTGTCTTATCTTATGATACAGTAAAGTGGAAAAGTGCACAAAGCCCAGTGGTTAATCCAACCAGTTCTGGGTTTAAAACCTGTTGAGCATTCAGTAACAAGAACTGACTACTATGGGAGAGTGAGTAGCTAACACTGTGAGCCGTACAAGAAACATGAGTCTGCAGTTGATACTAATACTGGACTTGTAAGTACTATGGGAGTAGGACTAGAGCGGAAAAATCCCTTGCACTTTTCTGCAGTGTCTCTTAGGCAAATCTCTAGGTCATGCAAGGCATAATGACCCCGTCACAGCCTAGTGTTAGGCCCCCTGACGGATTGGGGCCCTATTGGGCCAAACTGGTCCAGTCAGCCTAAGGCCGGCCCTGGCAACAGTCATGTAACAGTATAGCAGGAACAAAATACAGAACAGTAAAGGAAGCAGTATACAACCTGGCTTCTTTTCCAAGTCAGGAACTGCAGCCAAAACCAGAGATAACAGCTTTGTCATTATCAGGAGCTTCTTTCCCCTTTGCCAAGTGTGAAACACTGTTTTGTTGACAGAAAATGTGAGAGGGTGTTCATAACATCTTCTGCTTAAAGCACCTAGTTGTTTAGAATAAGAAAGAACAAGAGCTGTCTTTATGCATCCCATCCACTGTCCCTCCCTAAAGTGCAGAATTAAATTTCTGAGGGCAAGCCTGACCTGTTCACTGTTTCAGTCCCCATATCAAGATGTCAAGGAGAATGCATTGGAAAGAACATAATCAGCATTATCAGATGCAATCAGCAGCTTCTGCTGTTCTCAGCTTTGCTGTCATTTTATCAGTAACAGGATATCAGCCAAAGACACGAACCACAATAGTGCTATAAAATAATTACATTTTTTCACAGAACCCTCTGGATGCAGATCTTACAGCTTTTTCTTTAGAGCTGTGGACAGTGCTGAAAGTAGGATCATCTAATGAACAGATAAATGGCTTATGCTCATGATGACATGCAAAGATCCTTCCAGCATGCAGCTTAAAAGTAGCTAGCATTTTTGTAGGAGCTTGGCAGAGACGACAAATGTTGTGAACACATGTCTCTGGTTTATATTGGAAGAGTTGTAAAATGAACGATTGCTATAGATCCTTGGGTTATATGTTAAGTAGGGGCATGGGAGTATATATACCTGTTAGTGGAAAAAACAAAAATAAATTTCCAAAGTCACCTATTCATGAATGTCTGCTCTGGTCATAATTATGCCTTTTAAGTTTTTCATTGTGCCAGGATTCACATTATAAATATCTTGCTGTTCTGATAAGAAAACATTTTAGAACATTTTAGTCAGAAATGATTCACTGATTATAGTAACCCAATTCATAGATATTTTTAGATATAGCACAGAGTATGGAGGATATACAGTTCAATTTTGCAGTGTTTGTTTACTTTTTATCTTAGCTGCTTGCCAGCCAGCAGCCCACCTGTGACCTGACCAGCCCTTTCATTCCTGAGTGGAAAAGAGCTAGTCATGGAAAGCTGTCACCTAAGAAGCCATCAGAGTTTTTCACTTAGCCTTAAACCTCAACCTGTATGACAACTAATAGGTTTGGTTCACAATACCTGCCTGCCATACATGTACAACTGCAGCCACAGCATGTACTGCTTTGTGTGCACAGCTCTGTCATATTACAACTGCTGCACAATACCTGTCTCCCATACATGTACAACTGCAGCTACAGCATGTACTGCTTTGTGTGCACAGCTCTGTCATATTACAACTGCTGCACAATACCTGCCTCCCATACATGTACAACTGCAGCTACAGCATGTACTGCTTTGCATGCGCGCTAACTGGCTCACTGACAGAACCCACACTGTGAAAGTAGCAGACTCCAAATCAGACTTCAGACCAATGACAAGTGGAGTACTACAGGGTAAAGTCCTGGGTCCTCTCCTGTTTGGTATCTACTTTTCCGAAGTGCAGGCTAACACAGGTCTTTGGCTAATGAAGTTCGCAGATAATTGTGAACTAGGAGCCATAACTGAAACTCCTAATGATGTGGACGTCCTGCAAAAGGGCCTCATTGAGACAGATGTTTGGTGTCAAAGCCATGGCCTCAAGCCCAATGCCAAAAAGTGCATTGTCATCCCCTTTGGTAAAAGCTCTGTACCCATGAGCTACCACATAGGTGGTAGTCTACTTAACACTGAAAGTGTGATAAGAGTCCTTGGGACACAGATGGACAGTAATCTCGCCTTTGATAATCACATTGCCGCAGTAGTCAGGAAATCCTTCTACATGGCACACCTCATCACAAAAGGTTTCTCACCCAGGAAAAAAGAGGTCATTGTTCCCCTCTACTCATCACTTATTAGACCCATTATAGAGCACAACGTCCCATTTGGTATGGTACCTCAAAGACATCTACAACAACTGGAAAGGCAGCAGAAATACATCACAAAGAGGATTACTGGCCTCAAACAGATGCCCTATGCAGACCGTCTCCAGCTTTACTCCGTCGCATATCGCCTACTCAGAGGTGATCTCTGCCTAACATACAAAGCTATGTCAAACCCAGAACTGTTGGATATGCTCCACTTAAAGAAATCCCAATTCCTCCGAGCTACATGCTCTAGGGACCTAAACCTTGTCACCACAATAAACAGAACATGCTGGAGTGATAGATTCCTGTCCCAGAGACTTCCCATACTCTGGAACAGACTATTTATCTAGTCTAAGCTCATCATTAGCACTCTTCAAGAAAAATCTTGATGATTGGATGGGAAATAGGAAATTCACCCCGGGGATCACCTCTCTGGCTCTGCTCAAGAGGGGCACAGGAAAATAATTTTCTTGCGTGGCGAAAGCCAGGGTACCTTTTTGGCTATGCTTGTATAGGCCCTAGGGCCGATAGCCTAGTACCTGCCTAGTACTACCTATGAACCTATAATACAGCTGCTGTTACTGGTGAACACAGTATGACACTCTGCCTTCACTTAACCTCATTGCCTCATTTCTCTCAGAATGGGTAAGCGTACATTGGCCACTCACTCTGGCAATCTCTTGTTGGCTGTTTCAGTGCCTAAATTGGTAGTTTATTGCTGTTCACCTCTTCAGCAGTCAGTTTTATTTCTCTGTGCTACAGAGCTGACATTTTGCATTAACTATGGAGGTTATCATTTCTCATCAAAACACTTTGATTGTGCTTCCCTATATTCTGACAAATTTCTGTTTGTGTGATAGCTAAGACTTACTTTTTTTATTGCAATCTTATATTAATATTTGCAGTCTGTTAGGCATTGTTGAACTTCAGAAATAACTACCTCTCTGATTTTGTTTTATACTGTAAGATTACGCATCACGCATATCCGTATTAGTCCTACATTTTGACATCATCAACCCCATTCTTATACATAGAGTTGTGGTGTGTTGTCAATGGCTCCCTTCTCTCTATTTAATGCCACTCTCCTACCTTCTTCAGTAATCATGCCTGATGTTGCAGGTCTCTCACATAAGCTGTCTGTCTCTTTGTAGGATGCCCTCATTTCCTCTTGCCTTCTTCCTGTCTATAGCAAATCATCTTCACTAGACTGTCTTCTGCTTTCCTGCACGTGTCTGAACCACTATAAATCTATTGTCTTTGACCTTGTCTGCAGTTGGAGGTACTTGGGCTTCTGCTTTGTCCCCATTTCTTCATCTGTTCCACAGTGTGCATCCTGCTATATATCTCAGGCACCTATCGCTTCATCTCCTTCACCTATAACTTCCCCAACTGCTCTGCCTTCATTGCCAGGTTTTTGTACCATACAATAGTACTGGTCACACCTCTATTTTATACACCTTACCTTTCAGCTTCTTTGGCATTCTTCTGTCATTTACTACCCCTGGTACTCTGTGCCAGTTGGCTGCTACCCTTCTGATCCTGGCTTTGACGTCTTCATTCAGACTTCCGTTCTTCTTTACCATAGCTTACAGATATTTGAACCTGTTACTTTGTTCCATGATTTCCCCTTCAATCTCAGTTTTCAGCATCTTCTTTTTCCCCCATTTGTTGCCATTACAACTGTCTTGGCTGCATTCAGTTTCATCTGTGTGCCTTCACTTTTGTATTCTATTCCCTTATTTGTTGAAGTTCTTTTTCAAAGTCTGATTGTAATGCCACATCATCTGCATACAGCAGCTTTGTTGATCTATAGGATGTGTCTGGACAGGACAGCTTCTTTTTTTTTGGGGGGGGGTTCTTCATTTAGAAGTTGCTGGAAGTACTCCTTCAATCTGTCTTTGATGTCCTGTGAATGGTGAGCAGGTTGTTGCTGGCATTCCTAATGAAGGTTGTCTATCTTCTTTCTCTTTTTGTCTTTGCCCTACAACCTGATATTTTCATTGTAGTATCTGCTGAGTTACTTTCCAGAAGCTGGTAAAGTGCATCTGATGCCTTGTTCTTTGCTATTGTAACTGCTTTCTTAGCCTTTTTGTTAGCCATCCGGAATTCCTTCTTAGTCTGGTTCATGTTTTCTATCTCCCACTTTTTTTTTCTTGCGGTCCTTTGTTTTGATATATTCCTAGACTTCTGCATTCTACCACCAGCTTTCCATGTTTATCTTATTTCCATAGCTGGCTCAGCTGCATATCTGTCCTGGAGTCCTCACACATGCTGTTTTGAGGTGCTGCCAATCTTCATATCCACCTATTTCCATTTCTTCTTGAGGTGCTAGAGCACACAGTACTTCCTTGAACCTTTCTTAATTGTATAACTTTAACAATTCCAGTAATATAATCTTCAGAGACACCAGCGCCATTACAGCATCGTCTGTAGTGTCCATCCCCTCTTCACGCCACCACTACTGCAGCATGGGCTGTAGTGTCCATCCCCTCCTCACACCTCCACCACTGCAGCATGGGCTGTAGTGTCTATCCCCTCCTCACACCACCACCATTGCAGCATGGGCAGTAGTATCCATCCCCACCTCACACCACCACTACAGCATGGGCTGTAGTGTCCATCCCCTCCTCACACCACCACCACTGCAGCATGGGCTGTAGTGTCTATCCCCTCTTCACACCACCACTACTGCAGCATGGGCTGTAGTGTCCATCCCCTCCATCCCCTCCTCACACCACCACCACTGCAGCATGGGCTGTAGTATCCATCACCTCCTCACACCACCACCACTGCAGCATGGGCTGTAGTGTCCATCCCCTCCTCATACCACCACCACTGCAGCATGGACTGTAGTGTCCATCCCCTCATCTGTACTGATAGCCTCCATCTTCATAACTGCTACAAGAGCAAAACACATTTCACATCTCAGTAACCACCATGGGAATTTGACATGCTTCATATCTCAAATATTTATACAAGCTGTTGGATAAATATTACTCAGGCAGCAGTTTACTGTATCTGTAAAACTTCTATTCATTAAATATAAATTTTATTTAAACACATTCTGCAAAGAAAATGTACTTGTAATCATAATTTGCTAACACTAACTACAGATCGGCCAGAGAGGAAGCCTTGTGCTGTTGGCGCTGCTTCATTGGAGCAGGTCTCCAAGGGTCAGTAGTTCGGCTGTGGAGTTTTGGGATTGTATTTGGACCACTATGACTGGGTTATTAAACTAGGTGATTTGAAGCTACTCATTTGGTTGGGATACTAAGGTTTTGGCTAGATTGTTTGCCTTTATTTGGGATACTGATCTTTGACTGGTGTGTCAGTGCTTTGGTTGGGATACAGAGCTCTGAGTATGGAAGTTTGATGCGTTTTATAGGTATACAGAGCTTTGTGACTGAGTGTGAGTATCTTTGGATAGGATGCAGAGCCCTGTCACTGGGATGTGGATGCTTTGTTTGGGATACAAGGGTTGTATGGCTGGGAAGCAAGTATATTTTGCTTGGAAGTAGAACTCTGTAGTATTGCTGTGAAGTTCTGGGGTGGTGTTTGGAGCTTTTGGCCAGTTTATAAAACTACATGACTGTGGGTGTGAATGTCTTTGCTGGAATACAGAAGGTTATAACTGGGGTGTACGCGGTTTTAATTAGATTATGGAGATATATGAAGTTGTCATGACTGGTAGCAAGAATTAGGTGCATCTCTTGAGCTCAAGGTGTAGAATAGCTAAGGGTTTGAGGAAGAACTGGTTGAAGCTAAATTGTAAGCAGACATTTGTGTTTACTTCAGTGGGAGGCAAATACTCCAAATTACAACTGGCATTCATTTCTGAGAGGGTTTGAAGAGCCATAATGTGGGTAATTATTTCAATCTACATATTTTTATGTTGCCGTAGAGTAACAAAGCGAGATGTGTCTGTCACCCATTTTAAAGAAAACCCCCTGAGAAACACTAGAGTACAGTGTAGTATGTGACTGCCTTAAGAGGACGTCATGTTGGGATGAGATAACTGGCTATCCCCTATGCCTGTATGAAATGTAGGAGAGTCCAGCTTAGAACAGGCTGGATACATTAACAAATACAGGAAAGAGAAACGTTCATATCAAGGCTGATTTACTGCAGGTGCAGTCACTGTCCATATGATTTTCTGAGTTGACATACATGGCACTCGTCTCCATCTGTGTACAGCTGACTGGTAGTTTGTAGCAACAGTAGAATTAATCCGCTTCTAGCAGGAGTAAATACAGCAAATGTAACTAAAAATGGTTAAGTAAGTTTAATACGGTGAAGGATACAAACAAATTGCTAGTATCTCAAACCACACATATGATCTTCAAGGTTTACACAGTGTATACTGCATAGTTTGAGGCAGTTGGATAACAGTAAGTATAGCAGCAGCATATATTGTCAAGATCTGCCCTTAAAATGTAAATACACATTTAGTTATATGCATAATAAAATTAGATTAGACAAAATGTGTGTGTAGGCCAAATTCACTTTCATGTGTAAAGGTCAAACAAGAAATGGGATCCAGGATTCTACTAGTCCTGCTGAGTACTGGGTGATCTTTCAGGTCTTGAGACCCACTAAAACACTAAAGTTGGTTCTGTCCCTACATTTCTGTAGGGATTACTGCTGTCTCCTGTTCTGTATGATAAGAAAATGTAATGCTAAGCATGAGGCCCCATTGCTACCATCTAGCTTCAGTTCACTTCTCTGGTGCACTAGCATCGACAAGCAAGAGTGTGTGAGTTGTGCGAGTGTGTGCGTGAGTGGTGGCAGACACATCAGCTGTAGCCACAAACTTCTCCATTTCAAAAGGAATTCAGAAATGTACAGGTTTGCATGGCCTGGTACTGACCTGCCACAAGTTTTGACAAAATGTTGGAAAAAACACCATTTTGTGTACATTAAGACAGAGAAGATATAAATAGGTTTACAGCTGTTTACAAAGCTGGAGTGATTGTCGAACAGCATATACTTCAGATCTGCATTTAATATTTTTAATAATTTAAGGTAAACAGTAAAGGAACATCTTGGACATTTTTCAGCCATGTCCTGGACTATATATGCAGTATATATGGAGAGTTTAGTATAACCATTCAACCAGAGTGTTTTTCTGATGAAACCAGTGTACCTGAAAAAAAACTCCATACAAGTACTCGCAGCATATACAGACTCAACACAGACAGGCAAGATGTGTACCCAGAGTTAACTACAAATCCATAACCCTACTCCTAAGATTTATTTTACAATGGACTTGAGTCACTGGGAAGGAATTCAAGGCAGTGGCAGGGTTGGTTGGAGGGAGGAGAGAATAGGTTGAAGTAACTGAGAGTCAGTTCTATCTCTGGGGAAGAGTATGGGGAAAGTCAATGCCTGAGTGCCCTGTAGTTGAGACCAGGCTCTTCAAAGGACATCTTGGGTTAATGCAGAGAGGATGGCAAAGATGCCCTGATGTCATTGCACTAAGCCCTCCTACACAAAGGGAGTGGGACTGACTGTCATGAGAGTATTGGCTCCTGACTCTGTACTGGCAACTGCTCTTCGGATCCTCACTTCCTAAGCCTAACATAAAATTCTGAGCGCTCATCTTCCCAAGAAGTTAGGGGCCCACCCAATGAAGGATCACACTCAGGTACTGGGTAATTAATAAAGTAATTAATATATTTATTGTTCTCCATAAGAAAAGTATTAGGAAAACAAACTCTACCTTTGTCTCCTGAATATGCAGATATGTTGCCAGAAATTTCAGATTTTTATACCAAGCAGCTATCCTATGTGCTACCCCCATCACAGCTGTCAGACTTTTAGCACATAGGGCCAATGCCAAAGTAATTAGGGTAAAAGTTCCAAATCAGGGACACTTTTTTAGTATTAAACATTCTCTTAAAAATCATCAACTTAAGACAACTTTGTGCACCTGCTACTTGACGATGGTTAATACTAGGTAATTCAGCTATCACTACTGGACATATTGAAGTCCTTGTACCCGAATCATTACATGCTGCTCTAAATATTATCTGATGTGTTTCCCTGTGGTACATACATGTATAACTCTTCTGTTTTTGTCTGGGTATGTGTACTTGTGATAACTCTCATGTATTGTCATTGTGCTCACACTTAGACTTTGTATGCTTCACCTTAGTTTTTTCTTATATATTTATTTCTATGCTTATTTTGTATATTATATTGTGTGGGATTTGCTGCTCACTCTGCTTGGGTTGTGGCGTGAAAGGGTGAATGGATGATCCCACCTACTTGGCAGATAGTAAATTTAAATTAGTACAATTAGAAAAGTGATGAGTAAGAGAATTTGCATTAATATATATATTGAGCTGCAAGAAATCTGAAATCCATTAATTCTAATGTCTGGCATTCATTTAGTGAAGTTAAGCTTCACTGTTTAATGGAAAAAAGCCAATTTTTTATGCAGAAGAGTGTATGTTAGTTGTACAATCATGCGTGTTCCTGAAAATTCGAGACGTGAGAGCTATAATGTCCAAGCTCGTGATCTGTATCCTAAATTTATGTAGTTAAAGCTGCAGTAAGTACAGCAATATTTTCACACTAGAAGTATTTCTTTCAGTAGCCAGTAACACGACCAGCAGGCATCTCTTTGAACAGTCACTTGTTTATTTATTCATTCACTGAGTTTGTTAACTGGGGTAGAGCACTGATCCAAATTGAAATCTTTTTGTCTCAGTCCAACAGATATAAATGACAGTAGACAAGCAAGTTAACACAAAATATTATGAGTACAAACAAAATCTTGTGTGCAGAGAGCAATGAATTAGTAACAGTAATAATAATTAAGTCCTCCAGTATGGAGGAGAATAGGAAGGGATGGTTAGAATAAGGATGGAAAATAAACAAGTCAAATTAGTGTAAGGATAGAGCACAAAGTGTAAAATATAGCAAAAGTAAGGGCACACAGAAATTAACTACATACTATATATATATATATATATATATATATATATATATATATATATATATATATATATATATATATATATATATATATATATATATATATATATATATATATATATATATATATATATATATATATATATATATATATATATATATGTATACACCAACAAAGAGATTTTATATATTAGTGTAGGGAAATAATGTCAGAATGTCAGCGACAAATATGCCTGACTGGTGATGGGAAAAGGGGGGAATTAGGTGATTTGCATTTGCAAACTGACTCAAACCTGAGATAATCTTTAAGCTAAACACAGTGACAGGTATGACATGAGGTCTTTATATACTCACTCATCTGCATCCTCATATATATATATATATATATATATATATATATATATATATATATATATATTTTTTTTTTTGCAGGGGGCAAGCTGCCCTGTACCTTCTGTTATGGAGGAGATCCCATACTCCTGAACTGTCTATATGATCGACCTTGTGGTTCCTCATTTGTTTTGTATTTATAGTAAAATGAATTTGTTTCTGTATAGGGGAGTAGTCCTCTCTACAGTTTAGTTTTACATATATAAATCACCACTGATATCACAAACCCCAAAAAGAGGGAGAAAGAGGGAAAAAAATTTAGCACTCGCCTTCTGTCTCTGAGTCTAATCCCCATTACAAGTCAGTGGCAACTTTTCAGTGTTGTGAGCATCAGTCATCCTGTGTCGCCTGTGATGGCATTCTCTAGGGTTTCCTTCTTGTTGCCATTGATTTAACCTATTTGACTATGAGGACTTTATATATAATCGCTAAGTTAAATATGTGAGAAATATCAGTGCATCCTTCTAAACAGATGTGCATACTGTTCACACAAAGAGTGACAAAACTAAATCTTGTACATTTCAGAGTAAGATGCGCAACATCCAAGAGCCTGGCAAAACACTTCTTCAAAAAGTAATTTTTGCACTAGGGCTTATAATGTATATGTTTGGCTACAAACACATACATATTGTCTGTCTCATTAGTTCTTTGCAATTTGCACTTATGGACATGTTTTGGTGCAGTTAGTAGGACTTTATCCATTATCAGTTTTCAGATATCAAGAGAATAAACTACACTTTCTCAAGAAGTCTGGTTCACAGAGCCTATTGCCTTTTTTGCAGTAGTTCTCTGCAAGGGCCTTGTTACCTGCGTAGCTTGCTATCATACACACAGCAGGATTGCTTTTGTTCCTCCTGTCTTCTGCAGGCTTACATACAGTATGTCTTCTGAGGCAATTTCTTGAATTGACTTTTGTCATAATCGCTTCTGTCCGACAGAGATTTCATGCTATATGGAAGTTTTTTATCCTTCATTGTATGTGATGTCAATATTTATTATTCATCAATCAGGCAAGTGGATTGATCCACATGACCCATTTCAGCAGCTATCAAGGTATATAAATCCAGACCAAAGTACTTTGTTAGCTTTCTTACATGTCCTTCACTGTAAGTTGCATGTTATTAAACTATTCATGTTTCTTGCTATTAAAACAGATTATGATACAGTTCATGCAGCTGGGTAGAAGTGAAATGGAAACAGTTTTAAACCAAATTCTGTGTGTTTTCAGATAGTAAATCTGCATGATAAATTAGAGATTGTATTATTTTACCATGAACTGTTACAGTTGTATACATTCTTGTTTTTCAGATGTTAGGTGGCATTTTTTTCTCTAAATTTCCCTGTGATACTTGTTTTCTACAGTCAATGTACTGCTTCCACCCATGGACCTTAGTGAGCACAGGCAGACCGTCCACCTGTAATTGCTGCATTATCAGGCTGTAAATGCACAGCTCTGTGGGTCAGAGGAAGAAAGAAAGTGCCGTCATTGCCAGGAAATGAATGGGACCACCACCTGACAGTCTTTCAAGCACTCGCTGATTCAGCAATAAGTAAACGGGTCCATATATCAAGGAAGCACATCAACAGTCAAGGTAATGGTGAAAGTTGCAGGAATATAACAGCTTTCTGTAGCCTTGTCTATCCAAGTTACAACTAATCACTTTATTTTGTTAATTTATTTGAATCTTGCTGAAGAATTACTTAATTCCAAGGTGTGTTTTTCTGCAACATGCGAAGCAGTTATTTGAAAATGCATGATACAGACAGAACAAAAATGACATGTTATGCATGAATGCCGAAAACTGATTGCCTGCTTCATTTCATAGCTGTTATATCTTCATACAAGATCAAACCAGCAGAACCGTTACCTTTGATTTATTAAAAAAATGTACTAAATAATGTACTAAATAATTTATAAGTGTTAGATTATATAACAGTAATGCCTTAATTTCCCACAATCACTGGTGAGCCTTACATGCAAAGATCCAGGTGTGATCTTGTAATTTAATACAACTTGTCATGTATCATTGTAATTCTAAGAGAAGACTCTTAACAACTCTGTGATTAGATGGCATTGTTTCAAACTAGTGACCCAATTTTAGGAGGATAATCCAGAACTGCATGAACTTTGGAACTCAGGACTCTTTTGGGAGGGATATTCTTTGACATTGCAGTGAGGGATTCAGGTTCCATTACACCAGTGCACACTGTTAGGACTTGGGGAAAACTGCCTCAGTACAAAGAATGACAGTGCTAACATGACCTGATGGAACATTGGCATTGCGGGGGTGTGGTGGGTGAGGAGGGAAGGGTATCAAGGACAGAAAATGGAAACTGAGTATGTCTCAGCTTTTTTTGCTCAAGACTTCTGAATAAAGCCAAAAATAATGGGAGACAAAAGCTTCAAATGCAAGACAATACAGGACATACGTCTTGAGGTAGTAATGAGCATAACACTGACAACTTACTTGCAAACCTGTATTCTTCCCATGTTTTTCTCCAGCCTCCTTTCCTTTCTTTTCACTTTTCTGTTCCTTCTCATTGGCATCATGTTGGTGTTGCACACATCTTCCCTCTGTCTTTACTCATCATAGACGTATATCATAGATTAGTCTTTCTTTCTCTCTTTCTTTCCCTGAATGTATTTGTTCTGTCCTTATTTAGTGTGTTTCCTTTCTTGTTTTTAACTTCTTGTCAGAGCTTTATCAGTCCAGTGATATGTTATGTGGTGCTGCCCCTATATTCCCCTGTTATATTGACACATAATTGCTCAAAAATTCATTTCTCAATCACATCTGACTGAAAACAGTGTCTACAACCCACCCACAAAGATTGAAATAAGTGAATTCTGAAGGGGGAATAACTCTGCCTTCCCACCAATTTAAATGGCAAGTCCCTTACACTATCTGACTTGTATGACCACGGAGTTAGTATGTACAAGAATGAGAAAAGAAACTCCACATTAAAGCACACAGCATTCTTGTATAAATAGTGTTTCTGCAGTGATTAGACATCAGTCCTTCAGTCTACAGTAAAATTTATTTCTGTCCAGTTGTGTTTGGCAGTTAGAACCTGATAAACTGATCCGTAGTTGGAAGTTAGAGGAAACCATTGCAGCAATGTTTGGGAACCTAAGAAGTATTGAGGCCATGACATGATAAAACAAGAGAGCCCCGGCAGTCAGCAATGAACACAAGACTACAGAAGTCAGTCTTTGTTTTGTAGCTGCTTTATTTCAGTGAACCAGTGAACCTCAGATGATGCCTCCCCCCACCGACACTTATAACCCTGTTCCTCAGAGCAAATTCTGTAAGAGCACAGTCATATCATCCAGAAGGCAAAAGATAAGGGAGCAATTTTTATATTGAATGTGCAGTGTTTCTAGAAGGTGTTGGTGGTGTCATGGGGACTTCTCCATTTTTTCCCAAGCCTGAATTGAGCTGCCTGCTAATAGTTTATATTCTGTGTAAATTTGTGTTTTGCATCAGTATCTCTTTTCCCCATCCCTGTAAGTTTTTCTACCCCTCTGCCTTGTTTTTTTGTTCTTTTTATGTAATGTTTTCTTTTGCTTAAAAACAATTAATTTTCCATTAGTTATGAAAACAGACCTTTAATACATTTTCACAGCAGTCCAATAAAAGTGATACTGTTTAACATGTTAATAGAATATTACAAAATGCATATATTGTATAATAAAATATGAACCTGGTGCCTTCTTGTCTGAAGACTATTCTTAATTTTTTTTAATATTATTTTATTTTAGGAAAGAAGGGTGAAAATGCCTGAACAAAGTAATGACTACAGGGTGGTGGTTTTTGGAGCAGGGGGTGTTGGGAAAAGCTCCCTTGTACTTCGGTTTGTAAAGGGAACCTTCCGAGACACGTACATACCAACCATCGAGGATACCTACCGGCAAGTCATCAGCTGTGATAAAAGTGTTTGTACTCTGCAGATTACAGACACAACAGGAAGCCACCAGTTTCCAGCTATGCAGCGCCTGTCTATTTCCAAGGGTCATGCCTTCATCTTGGTTTATTCTGTCACCAGCAAGCAATCTGTGGAGGAGCTCAAGCCCATATACCAGCAGATTCTACAGATCAAAGGCAATGTGGAGAGCATCCCTGTGATGCTAGTCGGCAACAAGTGTGACGAGACACAGAGGGAGGTGGAGACTGCAGAGGGTGAGGCCCAGGCCAAAGAGTGGAAGTGCGCCTTCATGGAAACATCAGCCAAAATGAACTACAATGTGAAGGAACTCTTCCAGGAGCTTCTAAACTTGGAGAAGAGAAGGAACATGAGCCTCAACATTGATGGCAAGCGATCAAGCAAGCAAAAGCGAACAGACAGGATCAAGGGAAAGTGCAGCATCATGTAGCACTAGTGACACGGACGCTGCTTTGCTACATTTTGGCACTAATGACTGCATTTTCAGTATCCCTCGCCGCATTCACTCACTGTGACTCTGCTGATAAGAGAAAAAGAAATGCACATTCACTAAGCACCTTGAGTTCTGTCCCTTGACTGCCCCACTGTACTTTCTGCACACTGTGCATCTGGATCCCCTCATGCAGTAGATGTAGCTTGTGACTACTTGTCCACTACAATAGAAGACTGAGTCCAGGATAATCATATCAGTAACCCATGGAATAAATGAGAGAAGGCCTCCTTGGCCATTCCTGGGACTGCATAAACCTATTAGAGCTATATCTCATGCTCCCAGGAACCTAAGCAGTGTCAATGCATAGTCACGATAGACAATGTTAAGCACTCATCAGTATCTAGCACCTAAACTAAAGCCGGTTCCAGACAGACGCCGTGCTTTGAGAAAGAGGTGTAATGAACAAATGGAAGCCGTGCTTTGAGAAAAGAGAGGTGTAATGAATGGTATTATAGTTTCCCAGTACTGAAGACTGGGACAAAGATCTCAGTTCTGTGCAGTTATAGTTTGTAGCATGTTATATTTCACATCAGCCACCACATCCCTGCTGGTCACTGTCTGTACCTGTTTAGTTCATTTAACGGGTCAGGCTTTAGACTGAATAAAGGAAAAGCAACATACCTTCTCTGCAAGGAGAGCTTGTCCTCCATGTCAGGTTAGTGCTGTGTCCTCCCTGTGGTTTGAACATTACTTCTGCACCTTTTCAAATAAAGGTTGGGGTCCACTGTCTAGGAGCACTTACTGCCCAACCACATCAAAGAACGTCTCTTACAAAACAGTCACACATTACAATTAACTGTATGATTTTATATCAGATGCCATCTTGTCCTACAGAGTTTTTCATTAGTTTTTTAAGGGGGAGGGTGTCCTAGCTATAATGACACTGTCAGTACAGTAAGGCTGGGATGCAGTAGTGGTCAAACTGTAAGGCAAAGGCCCTTTTTAACACTGATGCTGGTAGATGTGTTTAAGGATGCCAGGTTTTCCAGTATAGAAATTTAAAAGTTGGCCAAATTCTTTTGGAAGTAGAGGCTGGTTCTTCTAACACATAGGAAATGCCCAAAATAAGAGAGATGTTATTCAAATTACTAGTAGCTTACCTCTCTCATTGCTGAATACTTTTGCACAGTGGTATGGTGAGCAGCAGAAGGTGTCACCCATCTGTCACCACCTCTGTCATGAAGGAGCCATAGAAGCTAAATAAATAAATAAATACGCTAGTCAGTTAAACTGCTTTTATAACGGTATGTAAAAGAGCCAAAGCCTTAAACTGTGGGAAGGACACATGTTTTAGTTGTCTGTTCCTGTGTCATCTTCTGAATTGTGTGTGCATAGTATGGTAGGGGATGGCAGTTTTTTCCATAAATAATTTGTCATTTACCTTGGGATCTTAAGTCAACACTAGAAACTAATGGAGTTGTAAGGGGACTGATGCACTGAACGCTGAGTTTTCACTAACCGCACCACTGAATGGACTGTGGTGGAAATGGACAGCAACTCCATTGCTGAGATGCAGGAAGTCTACTTTCATTGCAATACACTCGATATTTAAACTCTTGTACTTGCCTTTTGTAAATATGCCTAGTTATCCGAAGACATCCAGCTTTGTTCTTCAGGTAGTTGTTAGAGCACATATCGACCGATGCACTTAAATTCCTATGTTGATTCGTAATGTAGTGACTTATTATAATGGAAAATGCTTTGTGTGAACCAATGGGATACTCATGACCGACCATGAATAAAAGAGCACCATGGTCAAAGCTGGATCTTGTATTACAGAAAGTTGAGTAATGAGAGTGAATTTTCTTAATGGAATAGTTTAAAGAGAAAAAAATAAGTTAGTCGGATCTTTAAATAGATGCCAAAGGAGAAGGATTATCCATTTTATTATTATAGCCATCTTTCTAAATATGAAATTCCAGAGGAAGACTGCATAAGTGTTCAGAGCATAGCAATGCATGCAAACTAAATCAGAAGAAATTGTAAACATCAGTGAAGAAATCTGGTTGATTTTTAACATTCTGTAAAAGTAAATTATTTTTCTAGTATGTGAATATTTGAAGGTAATGTTGCTGTGTAGAGTCCCTCAAAGTCTAGAAGTCTTCATATGTCTTTTTCAACAAGGTACTGGCATTACCTTACCCACTAATGCCACTGGTTTATTTTTACTACCACATGAATCTGTTTTGTCTCTCAAAGGCAGGTGCAACGTTGTAGTTAAAATTCTCTAGCTTACTTTTGTTTCTGATTTTTTTAATTTTTATTTATTAATTTTTGTGCTTACTCATTGCAACTTTTTTCATTTGCTTCTTTGAATTTTATATAATTCGTAACATCATCAAGCAATATCACAGAGCTTACCTGTATGTGTTATACCTAATTAGTCTACTTAGATTTGCACTCAGGTGTCATATATGCTATCATAAAATTGCCTTAATGGCCAGGAAATCTCTAAGCGTAAAGAATATAGATGTATTTACAAGCATATCCCTTTATTTATAGAATTAGTTAACAGGGGTAGTGGACTGATCCCATTTGACCAATTTCTGTCTTAGCCCAGAATGTGAACACATATCAAGTGGAAAAATAAAAATAATTTATATAATAAAGAGTACCCCAAAAACAAAGGAATAGTTAATATCCAACAGAAAGAAGATTAAGAAGGTAGTGAAAAGAAATGACTCTGTACAATGTTTATATCAGTTACAGTAGTGACATAGGCATTAGAGAAGAGATCATAAAGTGAAAATATTAGGCAGTTTGTGTTGGGATTAGGTTAATGCATATGCATGCTTATCTGCATATTTTTGATCAAAATCTTAACACCACACCAGTGCTTGTTTTCAAGTCCCTTCCAGAAGCAAAGCTTAGGCTACATACCTTAACTGGTTAGTACAAAAGTGGTATCTTCTAGATTTAAGCAAAGTTCTCAGGGTGTGGAGCTTAGTGCTGCTGCTGTTTCACATTGTGCTGTAATGTTTCCTTGTATTGTGCCTGTTGTTATGTAGGCTCAGAGCACATTGCAAAACCCAATATACAAGAACAAAGAGCAAAACCCAATATACAAAAACAGAGATCCCTGCATTATTATGATGTAGGCTTTATCAGTTTTTTCCTTACATTAGAGTTGTGTAAGGTTATCAGAACAGTCCAATTTGTCATCACTAGCTTTTCTTAGGATGTTGAGTGTGGGGAGACCTTCTGCGTACTAGAAAGCTTGCACCTGCAAAAACCAGCAATAGCACATCATGGCATAAGTACTCTGAAGTAGGGAAGTCATGGGGATATTCTGTTAGATGACAGCAGGTGATACCTTGGGAACCTTGGTATTAATGTGAAAGTTTTCCAAGCATAAACAGAAATTGGGGTGGAGATAAAAATGCAGTAAGAAAATGTTATAATGTATCCATTATTAGGAATTGTTCTTATCTTTGAATACGCTGAATGCAGTTTGAAGTGTAAGAGAAAGTCTATGTAGTGATGCAAAGGTGGGTATTATCAGATAAAGACATTATGCCAATGAGCACTGAATCAGTAGAAAGTAGATGCCATCAAATCTGAGTGGCACAGATCCCCAGGCCAGGCACATCCAGAAGGAGATCACTATGAAATGCTCTGGCACTGTAGTGTATAACACAGGTCTGGGTTAGCTTTTGGCGTCTTGCAAACATAAATGTGACAGTGGTGATAAACCTTGTATGTTAAATGTCCTACAGCTAACCTATGTCAGCTGTCCCCTTCTTGCTACTCCATTATTTGATTACCTTGACTCACAATGTCCTATACTATAGCTAACCATGTCCTCAGTTGAATGTTCCTCTTCCCTGTTAGACTTTTTGGAAAGGGAAGTCTGCTTACCTTTCCTATTGAATTTTCTCACTATGGTCTGAGACTGTGCCTTCACATTCTTTTCTTACTCTTAACTACATTACCCTTCTTCATTACAGATGGAATGATTTTTCCCTCACCAATGAGTCATGGAATGCCTGCTGAACTTTCTTGGCCTTTTCTTACAGGGTTTACCTGTCAAAGGATGATTTATTATCTTAGTCTGCTTCTCTCCAACACTCTCATACTATCACTGGATCAGAAATGCGTGCAGCAGCTAGATATAGCATGATAGCAGGGATGTCTTTCGATCTCTGTAGGAGAGTTCCTTTACTCTGCATCTCTGCATTTTGTTTTGATTGCCGTCTTTTTACATTGCAGAGAGTTACTTATGTTATAAGGATTCTAAGGATGAGAAGGCCTGCTGCCATAGGGCAAGAATTCTCACCTCTGATTCTTACAAATGTGCTTCATCTATAGACTGCCTCCCAGAATCTGGTGGACAGCCAGCTGACTCATAGAGAGGACCCAGGAAGTTAGAATTGGGGAATCCACCTCTACAAAGAGGCCAATCACAAGTGGTGTCTCTTAGGGATCGGTTGTGGGACCACTCCTTTTTGACATTAGCTTCTCTGAAGTAAAATCAAATGTCAGGCGACTCTGGCTGACCAAATTTGCAGACGACTGCAAACTAGGAGCAGTCATAGAATCTCCCACTGAACTAATGTTCTCCAGGAAGGGCTGACGCAGATAAGTAGCATGTGTCAGAGCCACGGACTAAAACTAAATGCCAAGAAATGCATAATAGCATCCTTTGGGAAGTAATCTAAACCAGTAACTATCATATTGACAACACACCTATGAGTTGACCCACTAGTCAGGGACCTGGGAACACACATAGACAGTAAATCTAGCCTTTGACCATTACATGTCTACAGTACTGAGGAAATGTTGTGCAATTTGTAAACAAAGGTATGGCATCCAGGTCCAAACAGGTAATTGTTCCACTGTACTCAACATTCATCGGACCTATCATTGAGTACAGTGTCCCCATTGGTATGTACCCAAACAGGCACATCCAACAATTTTAACATACATAGAGGTTCCTCACTAAAAATACAGGGCATAAGTAACATGTCTTATGCTGACTGCCTCAAAGCCCTATCTCTGTATTCTGTCTTTTACAGGCTGCTGAGGAGAGATCTATGCTTGGCATACAAGGCATTGTCAGATACTGTCCTGATGGACCTCTGCATATCCACAAAACAAACAGCACCAGAATTACTCATTTTACAGACTTAAACCTCACCTGTGATACAAATGGGACCTGCTGGAGGAACAGGTATGTATCCCAGAGACTACCCCATCTCTGGAACATGCTCCCCATCCATGTGAAGCAGAGTTCCTCCCTACCCCAATTCAATTGCAACCTGGACAACTGGATGGGGAACAGGAAATTCATCCCTGATTTTGCACTTGTGTCTGTAATGGACACAGGTAGCCTCCAAGTGCTTCATCTCCCAAGCCTTTGTTTACACTTATCAAGGATACTAGAACTTGTCAGAGATTTAAGATGCATAGCTAGGCTTAAAAAGGCCCTTGTAGTCATTAGCCTAGTACACACCTATGAACATATGAACCAGAAGAGTAGCTGAAGGAGGTGCTGAGTGTATAATCATTAGCTGTCCTTTTCTACAGCCAGGGTTGAGAAAGGGTGCAGCAGCCTTTCCCCCACTGGAACATCCCCTAGTAGGAGCCAGACACTAGCCCCATGCTTAACATGGTTGACCTCAGTTAGCCTGGGGTGACATGGATTAGGGCATATCTTCAGGATACTCTGTATGCGAAAGCATGTGTCAAATGTAACAGCATGCAGTGTATATGCATTGTACATTCAGGCTTCATAGATCAGGGTTAGAAGATGTTTGAGCACAAACACTGTGCTGTTTACAGTACAACAGCTATAATTTCTCTCTCTTTGTCAAGAGGGCACAGATTGGTGTTGGTAGGGGCCCTGAGACAAAAAAATACCTTATGATGCTTTACCTGTACAATACTCCTTAAGCTTGATAACCTCTAAGGGCATGTCAGAAACAAATCAATGGTCAGTAGCTGTAGCGTAAATGAAATAGACAAAACTAGGTGCTTATATGTTTGAAAATTATGGATCTAGATCTAAACTATATCTAAAAAAGTATTTACTCTGATGCAAGGCACTTGTCTGTCTGTGCAAACATAGGTACAGAAAAAAATGAAGTTTAAAAAGTGGCACAGTTAAGCCCATTAAATTTCCCCTGTAAAGAAAGGTTTACTACAAACACTAGACAGGACAGGGAACACAGAGTAGCCAAATATGTCTTGAAAGGTCTGAGGCTTATCTCTGTTAGAGGCTCACCACAGTAATAACTTATAAAACATGAGAAAAATTTTTAGCTTGTAACGTCAAGTGATGTCATACATGTTATATAATGTAGCATGAGATGTCTTTAATGGTAGAACAACAGACCAAGTGCACAAAATGCACATTTATTCAAAAAAGTTTTGTTTGAACATGGTCATATTGTATAGAGGAATTACCTTCTACCTCGATACAATAGAGAGGTTTGTTAAATAAAAAGCGTGAACGGGCAAAGCTGTACTGGAGGGCTTTGCCCCCCTCCCCCCAACAACAACATAAAAAGTATGCCATTCTAGACTGATTTTTTTTATTTTTTTTTCAAGAGCATGACATTTCATATTACTTTCTCTTATATTGGCACTCTTTACCCTTTAAAACATCAAAGTTTTAAAACACAGAAATATAAGCAAAACGTTTCACAGTTATTTTGCCTCCTTGAAACATGATCTTTGTCATTGGTGTAATTTGTAAAATGTAAAGAAGGCTTATTGTAAAAATGCAAATGGGGAAAAAAAGAATGCATTGAAAAACTTGATAAATTCTGTGAAACAGATAAGCTGGTAAAAATGCAGTGAAATAAAGATGTCATGGAACTGTGGAATAAACAAGAGAGAGTACTGGGAGAAGCAAAATAAAGAATCTGTACTTTGCAAGGTATAGTTTCATTATGGAATGCCAGTGGTCAGGCTATGCCAAAGAGACATTTACACATGATCATTAAAATTCATAGTGGCGTACTAGGCTTGCAGTCTGTGAGATCATTGAGGAGCCTAGCCCCAATTACCCTGGAGCAGTGTCTGGTTAAGTGACCTGCTCAGTCACATAGTAGTTAAGTGGAGGCTAAGGGACTTGAATCCCTGGACTTCTGTAAGCAGCTGTTTAGCAGACCATAGTCTTAATTCTGTGAGCTAACTGCCAGACATTTCCATAAATGCAGGAGAAAAGCAGTCATCAACTGCATTATCCAGAGCTAGTACTTTCCAACATGAAGCATAACAGGCGAGTAATTGGCACAATACTCTGTGAATAAAGAAACTGCAATACACCAGTTTCATTCATCCTAATGAAAACAGTCAGCTGAGCTCCAGAACATGTGCTCCTTGCTTTAAGAGGAATTGAGCTCCATGAAGAATATTTCTTAAATGGTTAGGGTGATAAGAGGGAGAACAGGAGCCTGTAGGTAAGGAAATACAAGTCTGGAAATACTGGTTCATATCAGGACACAAAGATGAAGAAGTGTTACATTGTCCAGAGGGAATAGTAAATGCATTTCATCAGGGGAAAAAAATATGCTTTTTTAAAACCTTTTAAGGAAGTCAGTCTAGCTGGATTTTGCTAGCCTATCTGCTATTCAGTGTTCATTTATAATACACTTATAGCCATTCTAGAACCCTGTGACAACTGCTGAACAGAATGCTAAATCAAATCTTCATGCAGGGCTTCTAGATCATTATTGCTGTAATAGCCTATAATTCATAAATAAAATATATGAGGTTAAAATGTAAAATTAAACGCATCTGTTTTAAAATTCAAATATATAGCACTTTGAATTATTCCATTTAAAGAAAAGCAATTGCACACCAAAAATACAAACATATAATACAGTACAGTGCAAGTACAATATAATATTATCAGAACTTCTAAGATCAGATCTCACATTGTCAGAGGAATAAACAATTAAATGTGGTGATGACTACTTTGAAGTTTTGATTTTTTTTTTTCTGTCCCTTTTCCCCATCCACTGGGTGATTCTAAAGCGGGTTTATTCAGGTTATTGCAGTTAGTTTCACAGAGGGCCTGTGTGGTTCCTACACAATCAATCAAGTTATGTAGCAGAGTTTTGAGACCAGTCTTCATTTGTGTGCATGTTCCATATTTTTATTTTTGTGTAATAGTAGTGTCAAACACTTTTTTTGCCATTTGAGTTTCTTTGGTTAGATCTTTTCTTATAGAACCAAAATAAAGATTTATGCTTAACATAAATCATGGTTGCAAGACTTCCAAGCGTTATTGAAATGGTGCTGGATCTTATGTATTGTTGTTAACTATTTTAAGGCCCAGTGATATTTACCTTAGTGCCATACCAAATCCCAAAGCACTCTGAAATGAAAATAATCAAATTATTCTGCTGTGGGGCACTGTGGCATCATCAAGGGGAGAGCAGTGCAAACATCAGAACAACTGTTGACATCTTACTGCTTCTGTTTGACAGTATTCTAAAAATGTCCAGCTTTCAGTATTAATGTCAAATATCTGGTGGGCCCCTTGCTACACATGACCCTGGGATGTGTCACATGTGTGGTTTCAAACTCTTACTGTAGCATCACAGGATGGTAAGATTGAGATAAAGGTGGCCAATGTGCTGACACATATACATAAGACCAGTGCCCCATTCCAGATATTTTTTTCTCTAGCACTTTTTGACTTTGTGGAACTCTGTGTACTTTCATGTGCATTTAAAATTGTATTTCCAACTGATCAAGGCAGTTCTTTCATGTTATCACTTGACTCCAAACTTGTATCAGGACAGTAATAAGCAATGCTCTAGAAAGCCCATGGTAATTTACAAGGCTTGGTCTCAGCATTTTCCTTGGTAGACCTCCTATTGGTGTTGGTGATATAGACCTGGAAGAGGTGGGAAGATGTTAAAAAAATGGATGCCTTTTATTATAGATCCTGACTGCTTAGATCCCAGTTTGTCTTGGGTATATTTACATAGCAATCAAAAGCGAGACTATGATTTAAATATAGTATCCTGCTCAGCACAAATTAAATATGATGGAGTTTATACACTGTTACTTGCTACTGCAATCTGCTTCCAGCTTTGCTTTCTATTTGCTGCTGATTCATGGCAATGCTGCTGCTGGAACTCACAGAAAAGCACAATATAAATATAATTAAGTATATGTAAAAAAATGGTCTGAAGAGCAGGGCAGCAAAAAGTTGGCAGTCATATACTGCCACTACTATAGAACAGTTCTGTTCCTGAAACATAAGATGTCCTACAGTGTGGTCAACTGTATACATACAAGGCCTAGCAGTTAGTGACCATTTTAAAATTACTTTGTTGAAAATGTAATGCAGAATTGTGCTTGTAAACAGAACCATTTTTATAGTGGGGAGGGTGAAGAGGCAGTACTTGTTTTAGTAATCAGAAATGAAATGGTCCTACAATGTTTCACAATAAATCTTGTTTGCTTGGGAGCACTTGAGTTGCAGTTTCATTTTTGTGTAACCAACGTTGGTCTCAAACAGGTAATGAAATGTGTAAGGGGCTTTAATGTATGGAAGTGAAGCACGACTAAGAACCAGGAATGTTTGGCATCATTTTTTGTGGATATACAAACAACCAGATAAGTAACTCGGTTAGAATTACTTTGCTTTAATTCTGTGTAACTGTTTATTCCACCTACTTTCCAGTCTTAAAAGATTATTATGATGTTCATCCACTGCTTGTAATGCAGACTCCACATTGTTTCAGACTTCCTCCTTCTCCCTGCATGTTTTTTGCAGGACTATCCAGTCATGGAACTTCTACTGGAAATTAATTAGGAACTCTGGCACAAAACAAAGGGAAACAAAGGTTTCAAAACCATCGGATGGGTTTTGCAAGAAGTTAAAACAGGCAGTGCAGGGAGCATTTCATCTTCTAAAACTGATGCACAACTGCTGAAGAAGAGCTGGGTTGAACATCTGTAGCCCTTGCAACCATCTTTCAGACTAAATGCCTTCTGTCTCATTTTTGTATCCGAGAGTGGCAAAGCATATTACATCTGTGTGAAACCTCCTTGGATTCATCTGCTTACTGTCCTCTGAAAGTACTAGAGAATTGGGAATACTGTGGCTTGCCTTCCATGCATGTCTACTTTATGGGGGCTTTGTTCAAGTGGTGAAAAGTAAGACAATGTAGTGTGCTGTCTCAGCTTAGGTTGGGTGCTGATTACTTATACTTTACTGTTAATATTGAATTAAGGACAAGTCAGAGGGAACAAAAAGAGACACAGCTGCAATACACAAGAATCCAAAAATGTAACAAAATGAATTAATCATATCACCCTGAAACACACGTTATTTATACTAAAACCACACTGATACACAATACTCAAAATAGATGCCTTAAACCTATGTTAAATCATTTAAAGCTGTCAAAGGAAAAAACTTTAAAGACCAATTCACGTTAGGTTCGAGCAAGGCACCCTTTATTACTTGCAGCAAGGCAAAAAAGCATGTAGGCACAAGGTTTGTCTGAATTACTGGTGATTAGTATGTTATTCTTATACAGTTCTCTTCCTGTCACACAGAAAATGTTACTATTCTATTGCTGACGGAGTTAGACACAGCTTTTCTGTATGTTCTACAGAAAATGTTACTAGACTTGTTGATGACCAAGTTAAATTATCTGCTGTTTTGCAAAACATTTTGAGAAAAACAACCTGGCCTTGGGCTTATTTTAGTCCATTTCAACTTTTCAATTCTTCGATTGTACTGTTCTAATACATGTGTTACATTTTGTCTAGCTTCAAGGTACATTTCTAGCTTTGGTACAAGCAATGCTGACTACGGTTTAAACTTTCAAGCATCTATTATTTTCTTTATCAAAGCTTCTAGCAGCTGCATGTTTTTTCATGGCATAAGCAGAAATGAATATCTCTAAGTTTCATGACATTAGCAGAAATGAAATGCTTCTTATTATTTTCATGACATTAGCAGAAATGAAATGCTTCTTGTTAAGTTTCTAATAGCTGTGCGGATTCATGCAGTGTGAACAGAATAAATGTATTAACCCTTTTAAACCTCGAATGCACTAAGCATGCATATTACTATTACACATTTTTCTAACAAAAGCATAAAAAGCAGAGCATAGTAACCAGTACAACAGCAAATTTTATAGGAGGCTTACCCCATACTTGTGTAACCAACATTGATGTTTCCCATATATTCTCAGAGCACATTCACATGGTAGCATAACACTGCTTTTTCTAGCATGAAACAGTGCTTAACTGTCTACAGTATGCTGAGAAAGCATCCATACATTATTGCATTTTTCACCAGAATTCATGGCATTTTTTTTCTCCAAATAATTAATTATACTCTGATAAATACAGAGATAAATGTTTCTGTTTCAAGTCACACCATTCCAATTTCTATTAAAAAAGTCAGTTGACCTATTTTTAAAATAGCCCAGCAAGTATGCATATGACCTTAGAGAACAAGACAATTACAACTTATTGCAGGTCATCCTGTCATTCATTCATTGAGTTAGAAATGACATTTCTGTGATGTCTTATTGAACTGCTAGGTGAGGCAGCAAACATTTCATATTGGCTCAACCAAACTGTTTCCTAAATGGTATAAGATATACTGGCTCTAGGGGACTAAACCTAGTATGTGACATCAACAGGACTTGCTGGAGAGACAGATATGCCTCACAGAGGTTACCTCTACTCTGGAACAAACTTCCAGTTCAGGTGAACCAGAGCCCCTCACTGACCCTATTTAAGCATAATTTGGATGATTGGATGGGAAACTGCAAATTCACCCCGGGAGATTCACCTGTGAACCTATTGTACAGGGGCAGTAGTTGTTGACTTGGTTCTGCTTAATAACCTGATATTCTTGTGAATGAGGGTTGTACTTGGCTAGGCTTGTAAGGACCCTAGAGTCATTAGCCTAGTAACCTCCTATGATCCTATGACAGCTTAATTCAAAAGTGAAAACACAGCGACTTACAAATGAGACTGAGGGAATTGGAAGACAACTTTTTATTACATTTTTTAATTAAACAATACTCTCCCAGTCCAGGATCTCCACTGCAAGCCATTCTGTTGGAGACTATGTACTTCTGATAGTTTTGTGTGTGTGTGTTCAGTAGTGGATGCAGTGCATTACAATGTATTCATGTAACAGCAATGATCTGAAGTACAGTTACCATGACCACTATACATGTACTTTCTCAGTCATTTGTTAAGAGTCCGACATCTGAGGTGTACAAGTCGAAGTGGATGTTATCAGATGTGTGTGTGTGTTTGGGTGCCCATATGCATGCCAGTGGTGTTGTAATGGGTAGCGCTGTTTACATCTACATCAGGAATAATATTACTGCTGTCATTTTGCATTTATTCTTTCATTTTCACAATCATATATCTGAGGTGTACACAGTCAATGAGCTGGCTAGAACTGGCAGGCACAGAGGCAGTCTGTGAATGAAACTAACTGTTCCTGCTGTCATTTGGTCACAGCACTGCAAAGGAATCTGCAACAAGATGGGGGAATACTGGTGAATAGTGGCAAGATGGTACATGCTGTCAGGCACAGAGACAAAGTGCTTACTGTGATCTGGATGACCAGAGTTCGACTAACATCTGGAAAAGCTGTAAAGGGGAAGATGTACGTAAGCAGCTGTTGCAGCACAATCATTGTAGGGGTTGAGGGAAGTAGTGCTTGTTTACCACTTCTGTAACAGAGGGAGCACTGAGTGTTACATCTACAGCCCTGCTGAGCACAACTACCCTGTTCAAGCAGTACTGAGTTGAAGTTAATAGAGCCACTGTAGAGAGAGATGAGAGAGGAATGCATTCCTAAGGGAAAGTGGTAGACTGCTGCATCAGACTTAAAAGCTGGCCTACTCCCAACCACCTGACTCTCGCTGATGGGTACACAAATGGGCTGAGTAAGTTGGAATGAATGTGTTACAGGATTTTCACCTAGCACAGGGCTGTCTAGCTCTGTCTCACAACCAAAATGGCTAGTGGGGTAAAGGTAGTGCAGCCATTGGACAGGTCCAATGGAGAGAAAAAATGGCAAGATGTGAAAAGTAAAGGGAAATTTTAAATGGCAATCCATGATACTGTATCACTAGGCTTCACTTCCCTCTTTGGTGTTTTTGGTTTTCCAGTCATATGGGCAATTAATGTAGCTTCCCTTTTCTTCATGTAGAGCATGAATGATGTTACTCCTATTGTTCCTGGTGCTTTGGAGTAGTGTCTGCCTCTGCAATCTGATGAGCTCTAGAGATGTAATGGGGTCCCAGGGGATCAGCTGTACATTCAGATCAGAATTGTGTGTGTGTGTGTGTGTGTGTGTGTGTGTGTGTGTGTGTGTGTGTGTGTGTGTGTGTGTGTGTGTAGCAGAAGTTGTGGGTACTTTGGATATCAGAAATATTTTCCACCATAATGGGCAGCATTATGAAATCATGATGAGCTGCATAGCCTTGAAAGGTTTCATAATGTCAGCCATCACGGAGAAACACATTTCAGATGCTTGCACATTTCCCTGCTGCAGTTTCTGCTTGTGCAGTATTGTTTATGTGCTGTTGAACGTTATAGCAGTGATGAAAGTACATCTGCTTCCAAATTAAAAGAAGAAAAAGTGGCGATGAGAACTCCCAGCTAGAGTAAAGCAGCTGAATAGGTAAAAAGAGAAACCTAATTTCCTGTGTTTGCTAAGATAGTTTTTCTTCTGTTACAAGGCCATCAGGAATAAATACTGCCAGTAACTGTTATATTACTTGAAAATTCTTAAAGTCTTAACTCTGTTTTTTTAATTGTTCTGATTTTGTGCTTCAAGTGTTTCCACTTTTTTTATTTAGGTTCTTTTGATGGTAGAAGTTGCTATGTTATCTCCTCTTCTGCTTTTCTCTGAATGCTGAGATTTGTAACTAAAACACTGGGAATGCTATTGTGTCACCAACCATTCAGAAGGAAGCTGTGTGCCATGAAAGTGCATCACCGTGTATATTATATAAATTGGAAGGAAGTGGGGAGGTAGGACAGTTAGAAAGGGGGAGGGGCAAGCAGAGGACAATAGGAAGGGAACAATGGTGTAGAATGGGGAAAAGTGTTATTTTTGGGGGGGGCAGCTGACCATTTTTTTTTGAAGAAGGGTAGAGTGGGGATGATAGCATAGGGAAGGCATGGGTGGAAAGAAGGGTATAGGGAATGAAGCAGAGGCAGACACAGACAAACATAGATTGCAGACAAAAGACCAACGGGAGGTAGTAACACATAAGGAGGGGAAACAATGGAGAGACTCAGACTGACAGAGTGTGGATAATTGGTGAGGGGGAGGAGCAGATTGCAAACTGAAGATTGGGAGTGACTCACAAAGAAAGGGAAGACAATGATATGGATTGGGTGGGATGAGGATGCCTTGCCAGTCAGCACATAAGGTAACCCACTCAGATGCTGGCCACCTCTGTGTCTGACTAAATAGATGAATTGCACCTCTGGTGGACTAGATAGTTGGGGCTGGCTGACTACATAATTTTACAAGTTACACAAGAAGACTCTCCAGGGTACCAATACCAGCATTGAGCTGTTTTTCCACCACAGCCCTCATCTACTGCTGAAGCTCATGCTGAGTGACCTAGGAGGGCTGCTGTGCACTCCTCTTTGATGAGGGGCCTATACCTCCTATTGAAGAAGCAGTAATGGAGGTGACATTCCAAGGCAAGCTTCTTCTAGAGATGACCAGTTGATGTGGTGGCCAGTGCAGAACATGTTGACCACTGCCTCACCTCTTCTTCCCCATGGCCAGTCCTGCAGAAAATGAAAATAAAGGGACAGCAGGGCAGCATTAAAAAAGGGAAGAATTAGAAAAAATAGGACACAAATGCAAATGATCAGCAATAGAGAGTTTTACTAAAACCGAACCTGAAATGTTGAACCATATACCACTACAGCAGCACACTACCAAGACAATGGAATGTTGCATATACAACAAATTATAAAAAATGTATACTACTACAAGTGCTACAGTTAGTATTTTATCTGGAAAAAGGCATCTGTTAAGCAAAGAATAACTGAGCAATGGGTATATATTAAAAATATTTAAAAAAACTGCTCAGTGATGTGGTACACAGTTTTATTGCAGTAATACAGTAAGACTGGCAATACCCTGCTGCCTTAAGATCCTGGTCTTCCACCTCTGGCAGGCTAATGTCTTTTTCTCAAATTTCCTGAAGTGCAGAAAAATATAAAATAATCAAAAATGAAAGTTGCATATCCCTGGTGGCAGAAGACAATTACAACAACTGGTGGTAAGTCAGCTCTACAGGGACACTACAAAGAAGACTGTTGTGGCTTTCTCTCCAAACAACCTCTTCTCACTGGTAGAAAAGGTGTGGGCTGTGCCTCTTCAGGCCACTGTACTTAGTCTGACAGCACTTATCAGAATGGGTGACACCAGTGGCATCACTCACCACTCTAGCAAGCTCATGCCTGGCATCTGCTTTATAAAGTGGACTCTCATAATCTCCCCAGCAGTTGCTTTCTGTAATTTCAGTGCAGCAGGTGTAAAAATATCTTGTACTTCCTGCTACAGAAGTAGGAGCCATGCCAGAGATTTATTCTGCCACACCATCCAGGAGCCCTGCCAGAGTCCGATTCTGTTGAGGCTATGTCTACTCATCAGGTGAAGTACAGGAACTGAAATGTTTGTCTGGGTGCATTACCACATGTCACAGACCACACATGACAAGTGTTGATGGACTGCACAGTATCATGGTTCTCATTCTTGGCACTGTGATCTAGGTAGTCTGAACGTTGATGTTAATGGGGACAGGATCCATAGGTGGGCACGCCCTACATGATGTCAGAGTCCATGCATGAACACAGTGGGCAGCTGGGTAGCACTATGGCCAGGGTCATTATTAGTGTAATACAGATTGTCATTGGCATGGCCAAGATCTCTAAGCTTGCATACCATAAATGACCTCCCATTCCATGCATGAGCATAAATGGACCCTCTAGTGCAGAACAGTGGTGATAATGTGTCATGATTCAGAAATGTTTGTGCTAAGTCACCTCATTGGCATATTAACCACACTAAGAGACCCATTTTAGAACAATAAAAAACAAGGTCACCATTTTGCAGGAGGTATTACAGTGAGCAACAAAAAAAAAAACAGAATAAAGTGGCTATTGGAGAGTATTTCCATATAGAAAAACTGACAGCAGAGAAGATAACTGGTAATGAATCTTAGGACTGCAGTCATCACTCACAGGCATGACAACCAACACTGTCCTGTGGCAGTGCATTGTGTGTTTGCTTACACCGCACAGGCCATAATAGGGAACTGACAGGCTGGAGGATGGGTTCAACCTGACGTGACATAGGAAACTGTCATGACAAGTTGTAGACCAGTCCAGGGATTGGTTCATCCATAAAGAGCACAAGAAACAGGTTGTATCCCTGTGGGGGGGCATCAATCCATACAAAACACAGGGAACAGGCAAGACTGATTCAATCCTGAGAGGAAGGGGATTGTCCAGACAGAGCACAGGCAATACAGCCTGGCTATCTCACTATCGTGCGACGAAGGTGTCTACACACTGTCCTGTATGTATACATACAGCAAAACAAGCTACAGGGGATTGTGTGCCTCCAATACAGCAGGAGTTGGTCTATGCTGTTAGCACATGTTTGAGGAACAGCATGCATTGCTCACATGCCCAGAGCTGCCACACTATGGTACAGTGTTAGAACAGTCTCCTTATACAATCATATAGGGCTGTGACCACCACATGCATGCTGAGAACAGTTTGGAGGCAAGTGTTGTCTATCATGGACTGTTGTGCATACACACACTGATCCAGGTATGTAAGCCACAGGTATACATGCCCAAGCATGGGACCAAAAAATGGCAACACCTGGAGAAGTTCACCACATGAGGAACTAAGATGATACTACAGGCCATCTGCACACATGGCAGGTTTATACCTGAAGGGTAAAACAAAAAAGGACTTCTGGGATTGGGTGTAGCAAGGACTGATGCAGAACATCAATGCAGTTGGTGTCCATATTAGGGTGATGCAACTGGTGCTTTGCAGAATCGCTGATATTTTACTGTATGCCAAGACCAAGGCTCAGGAAATTGCCAGATACAGGGTTGACCACTTCTAGTAAACCACTAATATGGTGGATTCTCAGAGAACTGGAGAAATTCTTGGGGTCTGATTCCAAAAGCCTTGATCTCAGTGTAAGTCATTACATACACTGAGAGCAGGCTAAGAGCAGGTGTTTTGGAATCTGGCCTCCTTTGTACATATGCCTTTTACTTAAGTAAGTCACTTACACTAAGAATGAGCCTTTCGGAATCGGGGCAAACTTAGCCTGAGAACAACTCTTTTGGAATCAGGCCCTAGGTATCCCTTAGCACTAAGTGTAAGAAAACAATCATACTTGCTAGTGGATTAGATAGAGGGCTGGTGACAACTGCCTGAGTATCTGTAAGGGATGCCACAAGTGAGCAGTGATACATGCCATTCCTGTAGGACTTTGACTTGCCTCTCAGCTTAGTTCATTCAGATAAATATATCTGCATTTGTCACCCAGGGACATCAGGGTTGTGGCAGAAAAAGCCTGTACCATAAGGTTATGTATCGGTCCACAGCCTGTGGATTGGCACATAGCAGTCTGCATGGAAAATGGTGGTGAGAGTCCCAAATATTAGCTGGCATTACCACAGGTACTTTATCTGTATGTATTCCCAGGTTCCATTGGGAGAGGATCTGGCACAATGGGTCAGTACCTGCCTGATGTCAGCAGATCATTAGTGGCTGATGATCACAGGACATTCAAGGCAACTACGTCTTGTGAAAATTTACATCTGCCAGTGCCCACCCTTAGACTAAACCACCTCTCTCAAGGAGGGCAGTGCCATGATGGCACCATGCACATGGTACAATCTGACCTAAATGGTATTATCACAAACCCCAAAAGTGCAGGGCACACTCACGTCACTCACAGATAAGTCGACTGCAGAGGCCAGTATGAACCATCACCAGTGTTTGGCAAAAATCATCATGTTGCGTCAGGCCTGTCTTGATACACAGTCAGGACTTTTAGACAGCATCAGAGGGCTACACTGCTGCTTAGTTGTGCACATACTGCATCAGGTAGAGGTGTGTAAGTGGCCATTGCTGCCATAACTCCAGTGCAATCCCTGATCTAGGCATTATTCTTGGGATCTATCAACAGGTGGTGCAGTTCGGTGACCCAAGCACAGATAGACACTAATCAAACCATGTCAAACATGATGAGTGTGCTGCTTTTCCTGATGAAGCATCTGCAATCAGTACAGGGACTGCAGGACATAATGCAATGCATGCAGGGGGATCCATCAACTAGGAACCTGGTACATCCAACCAGCTGCAAGGACCCAGCCACCACCGTCAAGGGGCAGTTGTGCTGTGCAGGTTTGCATACCAAGGCAAACACAGATGGTGCACAGCATTCCAGAGTCCGCTGCACTGTCCATCCTATCTGTAGCTGTCCCCATTCCTATCCATAAATACTCTTGTGGACATAGCTGATATTTTCCTGGCTCCACCATGGGCAAACACTACTCATCAAGCCACTCAGAGTCCCACACTTCAACTCTAGCCAACTCCCTCATTTTCTTACCTTGAGTTACACCTGTGTGCCCATTCACAGGATCTCAGTATATCATTATTCTGCATGAGCACTACAGCGGTATTCCCACACATGCAACCAATGTGCTACACTACCCCTGGACAAACTGGCTCCATTTCTGATACTGCAGGATGACATGGTACACCCAGCCAGCATTCCACTAATGAAAACTCCATTCAGCCATTGGAGGAAGTCATCCCTGATTTTCCCCAAACTTCTGCACATGTGTATGTGGTTACCACTTTCACCACTGATTACCCTTTTACCTCTACTTGCTGTCTCTTGTCACCATTCCCCACATAACCTGTAAAAATGATAACTTCTGTGGTTATGGTAAGGTATGATGCATATCTTGGACAGCCCATATAATATACTTAAGACATAGCCTGAATGAGTTATTAATCAGTTTTTTTGATTTGTCTTATCACAGACAGTAGTTGATCAGACATTGCCTCTGTTCTGGTACCAGGATGTATTTCCCTGCCTCTGCTTTACATAAGACCT
>NC_056747.1:374119379-374189379 GCF_019279795.1 Protopterus annectens | reverse complement strand
GTCTGGAAATGACTATCAGAAATTGTTTAATTGCTTTATAAGTGCAGACAGTTAACAAAAATGTTGCCAAACTATGCGCGTAAGTGCACAGGCTAGTTATTTCTTTTTCACTAGCTGTTCTTATGCACTATCTTACAACTTTGATCCACCACCAAATGCCATGGTTTCTGTTCAGCAGCTAGTGAGTATGCTGTGTGTGGCTTGTTGATGTTTGTCCTGCTTGAGCAACATACATCAATGAACTACAAATTTATACATCGATAAACTACAAATTTAGAGCAACAGTCCATTGCTAACATACTTTTAAGTAAAAAAATAAAATAATAAAATATAAATATGAATATTAATAAAACCACTAACAATACCATTTATAATCTCTGTGTATTAAATAAGCACTTTATGTACTCATTTAATCCAGGTGCATTATCCATAGCCATGCTACTTGCTATTTAATTTCCTTCTATTCTAAAACAGTATTAATGTTTCCCCTAAAGGGTCTTTGTATTACAAAGGCCAAAAGATAAAAATAAATCTTTTTAAAGTAACATAGTTGTTAGTGTGTTTCACCAACGTATTATTATAATCTTTATTTTGTTTTGCCAATCTATATCTGTAAAGTCTCTGTAAGACTTCCCACATGGTTTTACCCATGTAGAAGCTCTCACAAAAACTACAGGTGACAAAGTAATCTATTCCTTAAGAATTAAAAGTAAAAGTAAGTCTTCCATTTATGCCAATAATGTTGTTAGAATTAATTAATTTTACACCAATATCATCCTTAATGTATATACAATACGTACAAGTATGACACTTGTGACAAAAGGGTTGAAATTTTTATTTGTTCAAAATATGTTTTAAAATTGATTTGATGTTAGTTTTTCTTATAAATAAAACCTGAGACATTGCCAGTAATACTCATCAAGTCTTTATTACCTGTTATAATCTTCCAGTTATTTTTAATAATATCTCTGATGTTACCATATCTACTGTAAGGTAGAGGAAATGATTTAAAAAAATATTATGCCTATTCTCAACTGATTTAAACTGATAACCTTGTATAAGTATATGATGAAATTTAACACTCCTTTGTTGAACAACTGAAATGATTGCATCCAGTCTTGAAGCATTGTAATATCAGCTAATATAAATCTCTAAATACTTCTGTTTAAAAAACAGTGTCAGTACAGAAAAGACTACTAAGCCTAATACTCTGTCCTCTTATGTTCTAGTTATACTCCATTTCGTAAATGATGGATGCTGGCTACAGTAAAAAGGTAACTGTTTACAAACGTCTCCTTTTCTGTATATATTACTCTGGAAACTACCACTGGCGTTATTCAATGTGAGTTCTTAATCCAAAAAGTCTACAAAATTACTAATATTCCCAATACTAAATAAAAAATAGTACAGGTGTTCATATTTATTATTTATTTATTTAACATTTGTCTGACTGGGACAGAGGCCAGAACCCATTTTCAGTGGCCTGGGGAGAAATGCTATTTGGAATTGTATCGTATCATTGAATAAAATGGCATTTTTTTTCTGTGGTGATATTCCATAATAAGATTAAATCATCAGTGTATCTCTTGTAAAATGTTTTGCTTAAAAGACTAAGCTTGTGAAAACAGGTGTCATTCTTTCACACCAATATCTGCTCCTTTTTTCTGTTGATAAATCTTATATTTAAATGAAAAAAAATGTCTAACACCAAATCTAACAAGCATATTATTGATTAATGCATTATTAATATCTGTAAATTTGGATAAATATTCTCTTACATAATCTCTTTCCACTACTTCTTTAATAAATTTACGTAACATATCATCCAATGTAGCAAGCATTTGTTTAGTACCTTTAAAAACATGTTTATTTAACAGGTCCAAACATGCCTACATGTCTTTTAAATAAAATTCTTGGGGGGGATTCAATAAAACCTACACGATCATATTTGACAATGTACACATCACGGAGTGATGCACACATGGCCATGAAGAGTTTCATATTCAGTAAACTCATGTAGCGGCGCACACTCGTGCAAACACAGAAACATGAGCATAAAAGCTGAACTGTATGCTAATGAAACAAATCAACATGGTAGAGCAATTCGACAAGCTGTAAAGCAGCCATGTAAACTCCATGCTCATGTTGGCCATGTATTCGAAAGCTTTCTTCATGCAGCCATGGAAAGGAGTCTACATGGAAATAAGAGCAAGTAAATGTCCATAGATTTGTACAGAACAGACTGTAATATGTAACCCCACATGATAATTTTTGACTGTGTGTGCATCACGAAGTGATGCACACACAGTCATGCAGATTTTTAGATTCAGTAAACTCCACGTAGTGGCAAGCACTCATGAGCAAACACGGAAACTTCTGTGGCATGCAAATTGCAGCATAAGTAACTGAATTGTATCATAATGAAGCAAATCAACATGGTGAAGTGATTTCAACAAGCTGTAAAGCAACTGTGTAGACTCCATGCTCATGTTAGCCATGTATTTAAAAGTTTTCCAAATACAGCCATGGAAAGGCGTCTACAGGGAAATAAGAACAAATAAATGTCCATAGATTTGTACAGAACAGACCATAACATGGGACCTCACATACATTATGACATTTTCAGACATGATGGATACTAGAAAATTATACTAACAATAACAACAATTTGTTTTTAAGTGCCATGACATAAATGTAGCTTTGCTTCCCCACCCCCAGATGAAGAATGTACTTATAACTAATGTAGCTAGCTAAAAGTATAAACCCCATGAAACATAATATTCAAAACCTGCATTCCTCTGTGCATATATATGCCGCAGTAATACCTTTCCTTGAGTGTACAACATTGGGCTTCCCTTCAGTTTCCATGCATAGCCGTTTACCAACCATGTATATTCAGGGCTGTCAGCCCAGTGAAGATACAAATGAGGTCAAAACTCATTAGAATTACTGAATCCCAGAAAAACTGTAACTGTGTAGGGATGTTCACTTAGTGTAGGCACTTCCACAGTGTTAATGTTGAATGCATGGCAACAATAAATTATGATATCAGGGGTGTGTGCCAGGTTACACTTACAGAGGTATACCTTGAGGTCTGTGAAGTATAAAAGTGCATGTAAGCAGTGCATAATTCACAAGTTCTGTTTCATCCTCTTTATTGTTAAAATGTATCGTCTCTATCCATTTTATCAAAATTTATTTTTTAATTTTGTCATTGTATACATGATGCATCTCTTAGCACAACCACGGAAAATGGAGGAATGAATGGCAGGTTTCTCAGTACTTACCACATAAATATTACTGTGGCAGCATGTGTATGTGTAGGGCTAGAGTATAGAAGGTCCTGGGTACTAGTACAGGTCTGCAACTTTTCCTCCAGTTTTTGAGCTGCATGTTTGTGTGTTATCACAGGCATGGAGAAAAGTAATAACAAGATTACCTGTGTATACCTTATTTCAGCATAGGTGCACAATGTGGTGCGTACGTGTGCATCACATACTAATGAGCAACAATGGAGTTGATATATTCAGTAAAGCAGCAGATGTTTTTTATAGGTGCTAATTACAGCATAAGCAGGTGATTTTCAGCTCTGCCAAACTCAAACATCCAACCATGCTCAATAAGGGTACTTGTGTTTTTACACAGCTAAGCTTCTACACAGCCTAGTGCTGTTAGGCTACTGGCCTCATATGAACCTATGAATCTATGTGGCTCTGCTGGCTTCCCAACCTGTGATGTCATCTAATATAAGTTCACCTGCAACCATGTAAAAGCCAGACTTGTGTTGTGGCACTTGCGTAAAGTTCTGAGTTTTGTAGTCTGTGTGTGTGTGTGTGTGTGTGTGTGTGTGTGTGTGTGTGTGTGTGTGTGCCTAGTCCAAAGAGCAAGAGTGCATCCTGCAGTTACCCCTCCAATCCCATAAATGGACAGTAATTTGATACTTGCACCTGCCTACACATCCATTTCAAGCAGGCCTCCCACTTTCTTCTTTCCAACATGCACTGCTGATGTCATCCATTGCAAGTTGACCTGCAGCAATGTAAAAGTTAGACTTCTGCCATGGTGCTTGCATAGAGTACTGTGTTCTGTAGTCTGTGCACTTATGTAGGCGTTCTGTTCTCACTGCAATCAACTTGGTGTTTGTGTCTCTCTACTCAGCAGAGATTATGTGCTATCCTACAGTTACTTCACCAGTGGCATGACTTGCCAGTCTTTTGATACTTGCACAAACCTACTCATCCAGTTCATGCACCCCTCCCAACCTCTTGTTTCCCACATGGCCTGCTGATGTCAACCACTATAAGTTGACCTGCAGACATGTAAAGGTCAGACTTGTGCCATGGCACTTGCATAAAGTACTGTGTTAACTAGTCTGTGTACTTAGGTAGGGGTTCTGTTCTCACTGCAGTCAACTGTGTGTGTGTGTGTGTGTTTACTCAGCAGAGTAGACATGCTGTTCTACAGTTACTTTCCAATGGCATGACTTGCCAGTCTTTTGATACTTGCACAAGCCTACTCATTCAGTTCATGCAGCTCTCCCAACCTCGTGTCTCCCACATGGCCTGCTGATGTCATCCACTATAAGTTGACCTGTAGACATGTAAAAGTCAGACTTGTGCAGTGGCACTTGCATAAAACACTGCATTCTAAAGTTTGTGTACTTAGGCAGGGGCTCTGTTCTCTCTGCAGTCAACTGAGTGTGTGTATATCTTTGCATAACAGAGTAGAAGTGCTATCATACAGTTACTTCTCCAATGGCATGGCTTGCCAGTCTTTTAATGCTTGTGAACTGTTACTTGACACTACAGAGGGCCTTTTACAGCACTATGTGGGACACTGTTCTCACCATATACTCAACAGACAATGCTGATGTCATTGCCTATATCAGATTATTGCAATATGCAGTCATCCTACCTGGGCATTATTAAACACTGTCCTGGAGCCCATAGAGATGTCACCTTAGTTTCAAAAGAGGTTACTAGGCTATTGGCCCTAGTGCCTTTATAAGACTAGCCATGTTATACTCTTGTTTCCTTATTGATCAAGTTGTATGGTCTATATTTGCAGCCGTATTCTATGATCAGCACCAACTGCCCTTGTCTAAGAGGGACATGGGTGACACCCCCAGGGTAAATTCATAGTCTCCTGTCACGTTGAACACAACAATAAAAAGGTGCAGTGCGTATGTTGAACCAAGACCAATAACCATAAATAAATGCACCAACGGAGGTTAGCAATGAGGATTCCAACTTTATTGTTAATAAAAAACAATATTGAGTACTTTTGTCCATTCCTACGGGGACTTCATCAGAATGTGTGTAAAATGTAATTATACCATTTAAATAACATAAAAGCATATACCATTGGGGTTAAACCCACAACAATGATAGCCAAAATAGGGATCATGTGTTATATTGCATGTAAGCTGAATTTAGTCTCAAATTAAGAATAACTGAAAAAAACCTTGAGGATTTTATATAAAACATTGTGCATCAATCTAACTTATTTAATTGTGGGTCTTTTCACTTTGTGTTCGGTGTTTGGAACTGAATAAACTGTTGCCTATATCCAACTTGACTGTGGTGCTTTCTACTTGGTTATAAGTTTATTTTAGCACCATTTTATCCTTTTGTGGTGTTATTTAAAATGTATCTGTATCAATTAAAAAAAACATAAAATTACAAAAACACTGAATTACAAAAACACTAAAAACTTGGTTTTATCATCTCTCTTTTGACAGAACGCAAATAAAAATACATAACCTGCCTTACAACTTGTCAGCCTTCTCTTTTAAGACTGGCATAATAGAGATAGAATAATTAAGCCCAGGTGGAAGGTTTGCAGCCAGTCTCGGCTGCCATTGTAATTACCTTTTACACAAGAGGTTTTTCCAATCTCCCCCTCTGGGTTCAATATTTAAAGATTCCAATATACCAAATCTGAATCTAACAAACCCCTTGCAAACTAAGGAATGTCTGTATAGGGTGATAGTTACTTTATTGTTTCTGATCTAATAATTATGCTCACAAATTCAATTTTTCAAGGCCCTCTCAGTTTTTCCAGCCTAAAATCCATTAAATGTTTCACACTTGGCCAAATAAACTATCCTAGTAGTGAGGTAGTTCATTTTCTTAAAATTGATTTTAGCTTTCATTTCATTTGCCAAAATGATGTCTAGGTCTTTAATAATGTAAGGGCACTGACTACACCCATCACATGGTTTCCTACCTATATCAGAAATTCTGTTTTTATCCACCTTATTTTCAAAACGTTTTTTACATTGTTATCCACTTTACTAATAAATATAGGTTTATCCCCCACCGCCCTTTTGACATCCATGTTCTGTCTGAATATATTCCAGTTTTTCTTGATAATGTTTTTATATCCCCTGAGATGGGACTGTGTTATACAATACAAGCCTTTTTGTAATTTGTGGATATGGGTGAACTGTCATAGCCGTTTGTGTTAGAAAAACCCACACCCAAAATGGTTTATACCTTTTTTCCCTTTCATTATACACCCCCTCAATAATGTCATTCACTATCTTCTCAGGGTAATCTCTCTCCAAAAACATGCCCCTTAGTTTGAATAATTCCTTTCTGACATCTTCAAAATGAGACGTCATATGGGCTATCTGAATCTCCTGCCCCTTAACCAAACTTTTTTTCAGTGATAGGGGGTGACTACTTGAAAAATGGAGATGAAAGTTACAAAATGTGCTCTTTCGATAAATGTTAGATTTAAAAAACATCTTTTGTGTGAAATAGTAGTATACAAATAATGTATCCTTCTAGTATTGCATTCATATATAACTTCCAAAAATTCGGTAGTGTTGTTTAAATATTCTATAAATCTGGGTATCTACTCTATATTACCCTTCCATAAAATAGATATATCATTCAAAAACCTTATATACAATTGTATGTTGCTCCAAAGTCAAACTGAAAATCATATTTGAGTTCCCACCCCAATAACACTACATTGGTGTACACAGAGGAACAAGCTGACCCCATTGCCATGCCTCTAAGCTGTTGGAAATACTGGCACTCAAAGTATATGCAGTTGTTTTCCCAAATCAATGCCATCAATTCACAAACTAAGGTAATTTGGTTGTGATTCAAAGTAGAACAAGTAAAAATAGTCTCTTCAAAAATTTTAACCCCTCTGTCTTAAGAATAGATGAAAAAAGATCCTTAACATCAACAGTTAGAAATATCAAATCTTCAGACCAAATCTCCTGTTTTAACTGCACTAGAAATTCCTAAGAATCTTTGATTAAGTCTGGTGTTATTTCTCCTACATGCTTGACCTATTTGTCAACCATAATAGCCAAAGGATGAGTTTTAGAGTCACTGGCCGAAACAATAGGCCTAAAAGGTGGCTCGTTAATACTTTTGTGTACCTTTGGTATTCCAAACATCGAGGGAACAATAGGGTTACGATTCATTAAGAACTCATAAATGTCATAATTTATTCACTGATTGAGGACATAGTCTTCTAAATAATTTATGTGATTATAAAAATATTAATTTGGTTTCTGGAGACTTAGATATAACTGTCTTCATCAAATGAAATATTTTGCATGACAGAATAATCTTCTGAATTAAAAATAACTATCCTGCTGCCTTTGTCAGGTACTATAATTCATAAAGTACTATTTTCTCTTAAATGGCATGTAAGAGCTTGCTCTTTTTTGGTTAAATTAACAATTTTTTTTCTTTCTGTCCAAAGTTTATACATGCCTTCCACCACTGCTGTCTCAAATACATTCACTACAGGGTGGAGTGGGGGGTCAAAAACACTTTTTTCTTTAATGTACCTTGGATGTAGCAACCACTGAAGTTTGACTCAATGGCATTCTGAGAGAATAATATACCAAAATTAAATTTTCTACTATACATTTTAATATCAAGCAAACTGTCTGCTATGTCTGGTATTTTGATAGGTACATACTTAAATCTTTTTATAAACATTGTAAAAAAATCCTTAGTTATGACTTTGTCAGTGTAATTATAAATTTTGTAACCTTGATAACAATGCAAAATATGATCATCAGGACTAGTTAATACTTGTTCCTGCCCCTCCCCTGATTGGTGTACCCCTTTTGAACTTGGGCAGCATAGCTGGGAGGTGTATAATTCCTCTCTAGATTCCTGTTTGCTAATCTCTCTGAGCACTGAAACGGTTGATAATCCTGTTGGTACGTACCTTCCATCTGCTGGTTGTTTTCCGCATAGTCATTATTTAACCCATTTCCTCTCCCTATATTGGCCATTTCATTAAATCTATTATCATTATAATATTTATTACCATTGTAATAATGACTCTTGTCATGTGAAATAAACACGGTAGGGTATGCTGTTTTGTTTCTATATTGTTTAATGTCTCTATCTAATTTACATTTCTTGTAAAACAGTGTATTACACCTCCTTTCTACCCTTTCAATGACTTTCTCATATAACCATTTATATTGTTGAAAAAGCAAGTCACTTAATTTTTTTCATTCAATTCTTCATCTTCTTTACAAATCCTTCCTTTTAACTCCTCATTATAATACAATACCATGTATAAAAACTCCAATCCCCATCTGTTGAACATAACAAAATTGGTCACCATTTTTTCATCGTAGTTCAGCCCAAAAGGAAACTTAAAGACCCATAATCCCTGTGGTATCACTTTAAGATTAATACATTCTTTAAAATAAAAGATTTCCATCTGCAAACTCTTAAATTTAAATATTTTTTTTCAAAATAAGATATTATGTCTCTTAGAGAACCAAATTGCTCATTATCATTTCCATTATTTGCAACTTCATTGGTTGCTACTTTTGTCTGGAAACAAAACACTGAATCTGTTAAAATCCATAGTGTTGACATTATTGGAGCTTACATTAGCTCTGTGAACAATTGGGCTCTGTGTTAACATAGCTGAAATGTCTTTATTAACATCGGGACCTAAAGTTTTTACAGTACCTGTATCACCATTTGTTTTTCCTTTGTTTCCCTGATGGTTGTCATTGCTCCCCTTCACCATCACCATGATCCCTATTTTGGCTGTCATTGGTATGGCTTTAACCAATGGTATATGCTTTTGTGCTATTTAAATGGTATAATTACATTTTACACATTCTGATGAAGTCCCCGTAGGGAGGGACAAAAGGCACTCAATATTGTATGTTTTATTAACAATAAAGTGGGAATCCTCATTGCTAACCTTCATTGGTGCGTTTATTAATGGTTATTGGTCTTCCATCAAGTTGTCTAAGTTGCGCTTAAAAAGGGTCATTGTGGAGCTCTGTTTGACATGAATTGGGAGTTTGTTCCAGAGGAGTGGCAATCTCAGACATATCTGTCTCTCCAGCATGTCCTGTTAATGTCACAGGCTAGGTTAAGATCCCGAGGGCGAGTGAATATTGTCCCATGTGACTTGTGGATGTGCAACATTTCCATTAGGGCAGAGTCCAAGACTGCTCTGTAGGCAAGGCACAAGTCTCCTCTCAGCAGCCTATAAGATACAGAGTACAGTGACAGGGTCGTCAGTCTGTCCATGTATGTCATGTGTTGAAAGCCCTGAATTTTCTTGGTGAGAAACTTCTGAGGTCTTTCCAGCTGCTGCAGGTGTCTGGTGAGGTACATACAGAAGGAAGCATCATACTCAATTAGTGGTCTGAGGGATGAGTGCAGGGGAATTATAACATCCTTATATCTGGATGTGATGCCCTTACTTATAAGATGTGCAACATAGAAATCCTTCCTTACGACTGTGGACACATGGTGATTGAAGCTAATGTTGCTATCAACCTGTGTTTCCAAATCTCTCACCACATGGTTTGAGCTAAGGGGGGAGGGGTACTGTTAATATTTTAATTTGCAGGGATTTCCCCTTTGCCAAAAGGGATGATAACTAATTTTTCTGCATTTAGTTTAAGTCTGTGGCTTTGGTACCAAACATTTGTCTGTGTAAGCCCTTTTTTTGTATGTCAGTATCATTGGGGGACTCGGTGATTGCACCCAGTTTGCAGTCATTGGTGAACATGGTAAGCCACATGCCATTTATTTTCCCCTGGACTTCTGCGAAATAGATTCCAAACAGTAGCAGGACCAGCACAGATCCTTGTGGTGCACCAGTGGTAACTGGTCTGCTGGTAGAGGTGGAATCCCCAACTTTGACTGTATGCATGCTGTTGGTGAGCCAGTTGGCTACCCATCTTGTGACATATGGGTTAATTCCCAGCTGTGTGAGGTTTTCACTGATGCCCGAATGGGGGATTGTACCAAAAGCCTTGGCTAAGTCAAGATAGGCTGTATGTACTGTTTTGCCTTCATCCAGGGCTTTGGTGACATTCTCAAAGAAGTCCATCAGGTTTAATAAGCATGATCTACACTTAAAGCCAAACTGGGTCCAGTCAAGAGTTTGAAGGTCACCTATGTCTTTGTTGATAAGGTCCATGAAGATTCTCTCCATGGCCTTGCAGATAAGGTGGATTAGGCTTATGGGTCTGTAATTCCCAGGGTCAGTTGATGTACCCCTTTTGTGCAAGGGAATTATTCTTGATGTTTTCCACTCTGCTGGGACAAAGCCAGTGCTTAGACTGTGGTTGAAGAGAGTGCCAAGTGGTTCCACTAGGTCCTGTTTTAGACCATTTAGTAGGCAACCTCGGATGTTATCCAGTCTCATATAGGCTGTGCTATTGGCCATGGAGTGTGCAGTTATGAACTTCTCTTTGGAGATTCTAGGCAGAGGACTGGTGACAACTATACTTTGGGGTATGTCTGGTGGGGACAGGGGGGGTGAAGTTTGTGCAAAATCTTTCTGCTAGCATGTTGGTGATGTCTTCAGGTTCAGTATGAGTGGTACCGTCCACTACTAGTTTGGCACAAAGCTGGGCCTTCCCTTTTAGATTTCTGATGGAACTAAAGAATGCCTCATGATTATCTTTAGCTAGGGATGCTAGTTTGGCTTTATAATTGCCTTTAGAGGACTATACAAGATATCTAATTTGCTTGTTGAAGCTGTGGATGGTGTTCTTCCTCTGCTGAGTCAGTTCCCTCTTGTTCTTGGACATTAGTCTCTTCCACTTGTTGTATAACCTATTTATGCTTGATGCCCACCAGAGTGGCTTGTTTTTTGTGAGGACCTTCTTTTGATCTGTTCAGGTATAGCCGAGCCTATACATTTGTATAGGTATTTATACAGGGCATTTGTGTAAACCTCTGTATAGCGGTCATTGTTGACAGTGGTAGCAGGAGGTTTTCAACTATTTATGGCATTGCTTAGGAAGCTATAGTTTGCTTTGGATAAAATGTTCATCCTTTTTGCTGTTGTGGGGGTCAGGTATGATTGTTAATTCAAATGAGACTGAATTCTGATCAGACCTTACTAGGGAGGGCAACACACAGGGGGTAGTACATAGGTGCCCTGTGTTGGTGAGTACTAAGTCTAGGGCATTCAAGCCCCTTGGGGGGGTGCAGACTATCTGTTCCAGAGCATTTGTATTAACAAAGTCCAGGAACCTTTAGGGTGAGCGTGTTTGTGCTCATATATGACTCCCAATCAGTGGAAGGAAAGTTGAAATAACACATGACCAAGGTGTTTGGCTGTTTGGAGAGTGACTCAAGTAGATCCAAATAGGCAGAGTGGTTCTAGTCATTCATGGTGGGGGACCTATAGCTAACAATGATATGGAAGGGGGTTTTACCTACAGTTAGTTGGACTTGGAGTAGCTCTAGGGAGTCGTACTGTTTGACCAGTCTTGAGGTTTATTTGTCTTTAATAAAGATGTATACTCCTCCATCTTTGGTTCTTTCATGCTCATTTTGAGGTCTGAATGTGTAGAAGACATTGTAGCTTTGCATAACTGAGGGGGGACTCTCTGCAGTCTTGAACCATGTCTTTGTGACTGCACATATATTGGTATCTTCCAAGGTAAGGAGTGCTTCCAGTGAGTGCAGTTTCTGATTTAGACTCCGTGCATTAAGCAGCATAACTTTGAGGTTGCTTCTAGTGGAGTTTTTTTGCATCAGGAATGTAGTTGTTCTGATATTGCCTAAAAAAGGCACAATGGGGGTGAAAAGTACCTTTGCCAGTAACCAAAAGCCAAGAAGCAACAGGTGAAGACCATCTCTGGCAAAGCCGCATGGTCTGTCAACCATATCTTCCCAGGCTGATAGATACTGGATCCCCCTCGATTGACACAAGAAGCTAAGCCAATTGTTGAAGTCAATCATTTATTGTTTATATTGAGGCATCATCGTGGGTGAATGTAGAATGCTGCTTAGGGCTATGGACATACCTGCCTGGGGCACATAATCTGAAAACTCAATCATTTCTCTCTTCATATAATCCAGTGAGGTATGTCTCAAGTCATTCACTTCAACATGGACTATGACAGAGTCATAATGGTACTTTTCAGACACTTGAGTGCATGCATGATCTGATGGATCCTGGTGACTGGCAGGCACCTGACCATGTCCTTTTCATGTCCAGCCTGGTGAGGGGATATCTGTGTGTCTCACTGTGGAGTCACCCATCACCCAGACATTTGGCTTTGAGGTTTTTTGCCTTAGGGCCTTATTGGCTGAGACACTGTTGTGTGTATTATGTGTAGTGAAGTCTTTTGGGTCTGCAGTGTGTGCAGTAGGCTTGCACTTGTGAGGAGTCTGATCTTTAGGTAAGCTTCTAGCGAGTACCTCTGGATGTGTGGGTTTGTGTTGAGTGTGTTATGTGCAAGATGTGAAGTATGTGTGCTGACAACCTGTTTGATATCTAGTTTATGTGTGAGAATTGATTCCAAATTCATAGTATAGACACAGCTCTCACATGCTATATTTGTTTTAGAAGTAACTGGTTGTCAGTATACATGAGGCAATTGTTACATTGACTTAGGATGCTCGTGTCAATCATGCTGGCTGGAGAAATGGTGGGAAACTGTCCGTCCATCATGGCAAGTATATACTGTAGTAACTAGTGGGGAGTGGGCTAGATGGGCCAGATGTTGCTGTAAGAGTAACAAAAGGTGGCTATTCTGTGGATGGCTAGGAGTAGACAACTGTGTCAGTGTTTCACAATACACAACTGAGTTGCTTGAGGGCAGCAGTGCAATCTCTGAGCAGCTCCGACAAACTGAGTGCAAACCCATCCAAACACGACACTGTAATACAAAGTTAAACTATTTTAAAAAAGTAAACAAAAGGAAAGACCAAGACTGAGCCTTTTACCAGCAGTCCCCAACTCATATGGCCACAAGGGTGCAGGGGGGCCTTCTTAATGTAAGATGGCTGGTTTTAGTGCTCAAATGATGCCAAATAGTCTAGATTCAGCAAGCCTGAATCTAGCCTATGCTATAAAATGCAGAAGTACTAGAAATTCAAAGTGCAGAAAAATTGCAGTCACAACAGCAAAAAAAAAATTAAATAAAGCAGGAATTCAGTAGAATAATCCCACAGGAGTGTAAACCACAAACCTTACTAGTGTGAAATAAGTTGTTTGGAACCCAAGTGCTTAAACCAGAAATATTTCAGAATAACAGATACAATAAGCCTTCAACCAGTAATCCCCATCTTAGAAGGGTATAGGCTGTCCTCCTCTGCCACAAGAGTCTAGACCATAAACCTTCCTAATGTAAAGTAACTGGTTTGCAGCCCAAGTGCTTAAACCAGAACAAAGATACTTAGAACAAGTACAATAAGCCTTCAACCAGCAATTCCCAGCTTAGAAAAGCAGAGGTTACCCTCTCCTCCCACAAGAATGTAGACTACAAATCTTCTTAATGTAAAACAACTGGCCTGAAGCCCATGTGTTTAAAACAAAACTGAGAGGCTTCAAATAGTTAAAATTTAATGCAATACCATACAGATGACTGTGACATGTATTTTAATCAATCCACAATCATCATGGCATGGTTAATAGGCCCTGTATTATCTTAATGAGAAAGTCCTGTGGTCTGACCAGCTGCTGCATGTGTCTGGTGAGGTTCATGCAAAAGAGAGCATTATACTATATTACTGTTCTGATGAGTTTGACTACAGTGCTGTCATACAATCCTGAGATCTGAATGTGATGGCAAGTCTTATGATGTGCACCATATGTATGTACTGGAAAACATTAAAGAGAAAAGTTAGAAAGTCATGAGACACATTGCAGTTCCTGACTTCACAACCCTTACAAGAGAATACACTAGAAAGTACTGACATGATGATGCTATTCACTGTATAATTTGGTAAGGCAAATATAAATGACAGGTACAATAATCATTTCAACAACACAAATGCAGATATACTAGGCTCTAATGTAGCTATGCAACCTGTGCATCAGACACAAAGCTGTTCTGTCCCTGAATCTAAAAGAGAGAAAACAGGGATATGGCACAGTTATCACTTCCACGGGGTGGGGGGCAGGAGGCCTAGGCTGACACAAAAAGGTCAATGAGTGTGTGTGTGAGTAAAAAAGGGAAGCAGGCAGGCTGAACCATGTAAATGTTGTGTGTGTTTCTGTATGAGTCTTCCATGTGAAAGATGTGTGTAAGAGTCTGCATGAACACAGCCAATCTCAGTATTAGCTCTACATCTTGGTATGTCAGACAAGTGTGCACCATGCATGATAGAGTTGGCAGTTCATTGTTGTCACCCCGACCATGAGAACTGGCTCTGCCAGGAGTTGCACCGGCACCTCCATGCCCAAGGTCAGATGCAATGCAGTGCTGCTACCTGAATGTGACTGATGTCTGCTGGATGTGCTCCCTTCATGGGAATGCCCACAACCATGACCCCATGGTCTGCCACATCTGGGTGTGGACAACAAACTCACTGATAGACCAGTGGAAGTGCTGCCACTACAGGAGCATGATCAGGCATGGCCACATTGGCTATTAGCAGATGTGTCTGACCTAAGCCCACCAGGACATTGTTCCCCTCCCAGCAGACATTCCATCACAGATACTGCTCATTACATGACAGACACACTCGGTCCATCACAGACACCCCTTATTCCAACGTGGCATTCATCCGATCTAATGAATTGTCGACATGGTGGATGCAGTCACACATGTCAACCTGTGCCACATCTACAATCCTGAGCATTTGTCTGGAGCACCTTTCTGAATGTACATTGAGTGACATGGGAAGAGACGCATGGGAAGAGACACATTCATCAGGTGGAGGAGGGACAGCAAGCTCCCTCGGAGTACCCCTATCAACCCTTCTGTGTGGCACCGCACTAACACTGTACAGTCAGACTCAACAGGCACTGAAGCCACAGTAGACACACTTCCATGCTTATTGTCCTCACCCACCACCTGTCCAATATCTGTGGGCTCAGTGAACTGGGTAGGTGTAGGCCTACTGGTTGTGTCTAGGGATAATGAAGGGGGTGGCTAGATGTCAACCTCTGAGCCAGATTCAGTCTCAGCACCCCTGACTGTGCCTCAGTTTTGCCACCATCATCAGTGCCTGATGAGACACTGACATCAGGTGGCACTGGGCCCACACTCCCACTATCATGGTCACCTGTGACAGAAAGGAAGACACACAGGCATACATTAATACCTGCACTACTATGGTGCAATATATGCTAAACAACTAACAGTGCTGCTACTATTACAAACAGTACAGCAATACCCACAACACGCCTAAAATGACACATTATGATATTTCTTTAAATTGATCTGCAGTACTGACATAAATTCATTTGGCTTACCATCTGCAGAAGGCATATGATGCTGAATTCCTGATGGTCCCGAAATAAGTTAAGTAAGAGGTAAAGGCAAGATCATCACATTTAATGGTAAGACAGGGGTAATACATGTACTCCTGTATATCTGCATTAACTGTACGTTCAGCAAGAACATGGCTGACAACTCCAAACTGAGCTTATCACTGTACCAATTTTCAGTCCCCCCAAAAAAGAGACGTGAACCAGAAATAAATTTTATTTCAGTTGTTTTACTATACAACAGTATTTAACTGGTCATATAACAAATTCTACCTGGAAGCTCCTCCTGGGATTCAGTGGTGCTCATGTCAATGACATGCTGTGGTCCGCTTTGGTGTGAGCTCTCATGTTGGATATTTATCAGGAACTTTTCAATGGGGGTAAGAGGTGGTTCTGTAGCAGGCCCTCCCCTGGTTACCCTTTGGTCTCAGGCAACAGCAGCAGCTGCTCACCTCCATACAGACGTGATCATGTCAATGGCCCTGTGGTGCAGCTGTTCAGATGTCTGGCTGTGACCACCCACAAAATTGATGTTGGCAATAATCTGCTGCCATATTTGTAGCCTTTCTTGCATATTGGGCCTTCCCCTTCACAGCAGAAATGCCCCATATTGATGGAGAGGATCAACAATGATATTGTTCTCTGCTTCATTGAATGGGTGGTCTGCACCTCACTGACATTGTTTGTGTCCTAAAAGATAACAGAATGATAATGCACATAAGTATCACATAACTGCAAAGTAAGTGTTTCCAGATAAAACAGTAAAGGTAGGCAGTCAGTAGTACCCACTAGAAAAAACATAAAGCAGTCTCCAGATATGAAATACTAACAACAGGCAGGATGCAAAACAAGGATGGTATCAAGAGGAACATATCTTTGTATATGCCATAGCAGTAACTCAGCTGTGCCCCCCCCAAAAGAACAGTCCATTCTAGTTTGTGACTTAACAGTAACTTTTCTTTGCACCCCCATACACAAAAGAACAGGCACAAGAATCATTTTGCTAATAAAACATCTGAAATGCTCAACATGCTTTCAAAGGACCTGTCCCTAAAACATTTATACATATGTATCACACAGCTTTCTATTTTCATGTATTGGCAATCATGTGTACCTCTGACAAATATGGCAAATCTATCAGTGCATTTCTAATTAATGCATATATATAAAAGTGTAAAAGCCTTTGCTTCACATTATTCATTAATATATTCCAGCATATGCATTATGTAGGTAACAAAATGGGAGCATACCTGCTGGAATTTTACTACTCCTCTGTAAAGATATCTTAGGAACAAAATGTTTTTTTTTTTTTTTTTGAAGTCCTGCAGACATGTAGCAAGTGTTCTCATCATAAGTTTGGCTAGCTACACATTTGCATTTTTATAATGGAGTAGATTATTAATGGACTGCATCTGTCAGCCTGTGTTTCAGAACTGCTAATTACAGCATATGCAGCTGAATTGCATGCTAATTAACCAATCTAGTGGAGCTATTCAACAAGTTATAAAACAACCATGTAGACTCCATGCTGTTTTTTCCTGTGTATTTCAAAAGTAGTAGAGTACAGACACAGAAAGTCTGCATAGACAGAACGTTAGGAGATTTTTCTGCTTAACTCCATTTGGATGTGCTTCAGGCTGCAGGCAATGCTGCTACTGCTGCCAATAAACCTAGGCCAAGATGAAGAAGAGTTTTCAGGCCGCATTTAACTTTTCACAACATACACAACACGGACATTGTAGAGTGCTACAGGGTGGACAGGGATACAGTACAGGAACTCTACAATGTCTGCCTGCCTCAACTCAGAGCCAGAGCCTTTACCTCCACATGTATTGGCTGTGTACTGTTTGCATCAGTCAGTCCTGAACTAACACGGTGACAACTGCTACATTTACAAGATAAGTCCTGAACATGTAATGTATTGTATAATAATATTATGGCATGTCCTTATATTTCATCACTTGGTACAGTAAGCAAGTAAAATGTGGGAGATCTGTACACAAATTAAAGTAACATATGACATCAGAGAGTTATTTGACTTGCACGTGTCCATTAGCAAGTAGTAGGCCTCAGGCATCAACGATTCTGACATTGATACCCCTCCAAAGTACTGATGATCACTGCATGCCCTTAGTTTAGCCCCATACATTTGTAATAGGAAATCATAACAGAGAAAAGTTAGAAAGAAATGAGATGCATTGCAGTTTCTGACTTTACAGCCCTGCACATTTTTCAAGCCTGATGAAGCAATTTTTAACTATGAAAATTTTGCTTGTGAATAAACAGTGATATGTGTGTTATTTGTGGTTCTGGTATACTTTTTCTTGTTCTGCTTTACAATCCTCACAAGATCAAACAGGCAATTTGCAAAACAAGGAGCATAACAAGAGCAACATATCCTTGTTAGTGCCATAACATTAGCTCAGCCTGGGTCTACCACCTTAAAAGAACGGTGTACCCTTGCATGTGCCATAACAGTAACCCACTTTTGCACCCCCCCAAAAGAGCAGTCTGTGCTTGTTTGTGCCATCCAACCTGCCCTTCATTTTATGGCAACTGCATATCCTAGTATTCCCAGTTAATTTTCTCACACATTTTAAGGTAAATGATATAGACTGGCATACACACTGCATGTCTCTGAGTACTGGTCAGATAACTGATGAATGACCAAGAAACATAGAAAGGTGAGAGATAGCTGTATATTTGCAAGGAGTAATCATAACAGGTTGTGTGATCACTAAGTGCACTACATCCAAATATATTAAATACATTTATAACTAACAGGTTATGCTTTGATATTAGTATACATTCAGTTGCACTTGGTTGTGTGAGGAATTACTTCATTTATTTATTGCAATGCTGTTTGTGTGGCAAAGATGGATAAGGCACCCATCCTGTTTTGTGAAGATGCATTGGAGTGATAGTTGGGATGCAGAACTTTTAGACATATCTCATGTGTACTAATATTTTCTACTGTGAATCTCATAGATTTTACTCATTTCATCTCTGTCTCATTTATTTTTTATTTTTTTTTGGGGGGGCACTGTTTGCTCAATGTCCCGCTTAGCAGAAACGGCTTTAGATATGCTCATCTCATTTATGCATAGAGCGGCAGTGCACAAAGTGGACAAATGGACCACCCAAGTAGTAGACAGGTCCTAGACAGCCACAAACATAGACAGGATGCATTCAGTTAATATTATTGGCCATTGTGCAAACACGTTGCCCAGCAGTGCGCACTGTTGAGCACTGTGTTTGTGCAAAGGTAAGTGATGCGCAACAATTTCAAATGTTGCAAAACCAAAAAGTGCGCACTGTTAGTAAGTGCAATACTTGCAATTGGTGGGAAAACATCATTCTATATTGTTCTTGCTCTGTGGTAGGCATGGCAGGCATTTGTGGAGAGGTTTTGAGATTCCATGCTCAAAGATGGGGTATCCAGGAGTCCAAAGTGTTTGTTGGACTCCTAGTGAATGAACATGGGCCCAGGCTTTTGCAGAGGGAGGATCAAGGCTTGGATTACAAGTCAAAGGTGTGGAATAGTCTTGCCAAGGCTCTGACCAGTGCTGCCGGTATCCAGAGCACTAGTGAACAGTGTAGAAATCACTACAGAGAACTCCGAATGAGGAAGAGGGATATCCTTGACTGTCATATTGAGGAATGTAGGACTGGGAGCATTCTACAGATGTGTAAGTATCACTTACAGAGACTACTTGTAACAGTTAAAAGGTGAATATATTCAGAATTGGTATTCGTAATGGTATTCTATTCTGTTCTGTTTTTTCTGCAGCTGTTACAGACCAAGAACTGAATGTGTGAACCCATGCTGCTATATTGGCATTGATGAGAGAAGCATGTGGCATATATGCATCTGAACAGTACTGTTATGTTAACATTAAAAGTAAAGATACCTTTATTGGTTTATTATACAGCTGTATCAAATTGATTATTCATCTCTCAACTGTAACAGGAAAGTATGCATGCATAGTATGTCACATATGAAGCTGCTAATGTTCTCCTTTGTTTTTCTCTCACCCCAACCCTTATCTTCTCTCTTTATTTCTTGTTTTTCCCACAGCACAGTGGGATAGGCCTGTCCATTAGGATCTACCTGACCCCACTCCATTGGCTATAGCATCAAGGCCCATCATGTTTGGGACCCAACCTGGTAGCATCCCTTCTGCCACCCCTGCACTACCTGGCCCCTCATGTAGTTCTGCCCCACAGGATAGGCCAGTGGTTCCCTCTGGGGGCATTGGCAAAGGTGGTGAGTATATCACCTGCGATGATTTGCCAGGGTTGGTGCATAGGATTGTCCACCACACAGTTGGTGCATGCCTATGCCAGATGGAGACACTGCTGTCCATCATTGTATTGAATAACACAAGGAGATGCAGACGTCAGACACTGCAGCCACAGGTGCAATGAGGTGACAGTGATGACAGTCCTGTGGATGATGCTTGATTCTCATTGTCACCCAGCTTGAAGTCCATGGGTTTGCAATGTCTCCACCCTCTCCCCAACCATGGTGTTCACCCACCTCTTGTGTCATTGACATCCCTGTCTCTTGTCTTGTTTGTCTGCAAATGCTTCCTCACCTACCCAACTTACCTCACCTGACATTCTTACATCCCTTCCCCAACATTCCTCTCTCTCTCAAAAATAAATGGGCACCTGTCCCCCAAAAAATGGTCCCATACATACCTCTCTATTTCACACACGTCTTATTGACACATTTGATTCAGTACAATTGGCTGTACAACATGATTGTGTTGTAGTCACCCTTCTCTCTGGGGTTGACACTGCAAATTCAGCACATCTGAACATTTATTACTGTTGAAATTGATAGCTAGGGTTTTTTCCTACATCCCTCCTGCACATTCCTGCCCTCCTTTCACTTGGTTCTTCCTCCCTTTTGCTCCCCATTTCACCACTTTCCTATCTTTCCCATTTCTTTTCTTTAAAGCATAATTGCACGATGGTGTGCTTTATACACTAGTGGGCAGCTATGACCAAAAAGAAGTTATAAGTGTTATATACAGTTTTATTGGAAACCAGCACCACCTAGCCATATTTTAGAGACTATATACAACTACCACACTTCAGAATATGGATTTAGATGTAAAAGTATTTTAACCTGTTACATACATCTAGATTAAATCCCAGTATCATCTGAACACAACATTGAATGGATTAGTGCATTAACAGATGGTGCTAAAGACTCAGTTGAGTATCAGGTGTATTTTAGAGACTGAATAGCAAATGTCAGACTTAACTGGTGTTGTATACATCTGCTACTTAACTGAATCTCTGGCTACAGGAATTAATGCACTTAATGCAGTGATAAGCTCATTTTTAGGGCCAGATGGTACTGGTTCCAAATATAGCTGTAGCTAATACATTGAACTACCTTTGTAGTAGCATTGCTTATCAATAGTGTGTGATGCACAGCATAGCACACCATCATGCACTAATGCTTTATAAAACTAAATGGATATCATGAAATAATGCTTTATAAAACATTACTGGAGATCACACAATGCTGTTTCATACAAAATTAATGTGGAAGATATGACATTTGTGATACTGGGAGCAAGCATGGGGGAGTACAAAGGGAAATCCTTGACAAACTGTGTTAGTTACTGTTAATTGTATAAAATACATCTACTACCAAACTGTGTGGCAGCATGTGTTAATGCATTATTGTTGGAGGCAGATGTAACTGGGTTCAAATATGGGTGTAAGTAGTAATTTTACAAGTGTGTATGATACATTAAATACATCTAATTATATTGCTGTCATTTACCGTTGCTTCGCATTGTTGCACTATGTGTGCCATCACACAATAATTCTTTAAGGAAAAGCACTGGGGAAAAACAAAGTGAAAGGAGAGTAGGAATGTGCAGGAAGGATGTAGGAAAGAACCATAGCCGTCCATTTTTTCAATAATAAAACATGATCATATATGCAAAATATTAGCTGAATTTGGACTGCCACCTTCAGAGAGAGGGGAGACCAAAACACAATCATGTTGAATAGCTAATTGGACCACATCAAGTGTACCACAAAGAGACACGCAAAATGGAGAGCTATGTAAGCGACAATTTTTTTTCTGTGAGACAGGTACCCCCCCCCCCTTTTTTTTTTGAGAGAGGGAGAGGAGAGTTGAGGAAGGGATGTAGGAATGTCAGTTTGAGGTAATTTGGGTAGGTGAGGAAGCAATTGCAGACAGCCAAGACAAACAAGACAAGAGACAGGGACAGTGAGGGACACGATATGGGTGAACACCATGGTTGGGGGGAGAGTGGGAAATCCAGGTCACACGCAAGTCAAGCTGATTGACAGTGAGAATCTAGTCCGGACTGTCATCACTGTCACCTCACTGCACCGCTAGCTGCAGTGTCCAATGTCTGTGTATCCTATGTGTATTCTGAATGAGGATGGGAAGCAGGCACTCCATCCTGTGTAGATGTGCACCTACAGTGTGGAGTACATTCCTATGCACCATACTTGACAGTTCCTCTTGGTTGATAAAGTCACTGCCTCCTCCACTGCTCCTGGAGGGAAGCACAGGCCTATCCTCCAGGGCGGAACTACCTGAGGGGCCAGGTAGTGCAGGGGCAACAGAGAGGGTGATACCAGGTGGCTCACCGGATGTGCTGGTTAGTGGTTCTGTAGCTGGTGAAGTGGGGGCAGGTGGATCCCATGGGACAGGCCTACCCCACTGGGCTGTAGGAAAAATCAACATATAAAAAATTTAAAAAAAATGAGAAGATAAGGGTTGGGGTGAGAGAAAAAAAGGGAGAAAATTAGTAACTTCATATGTGACATACATAGCATTGATATGATTTGACTTTCTTTTGTTACCTTTACTTTTAACAATACAAACTCCTAACAGATTCCTTCATTACTTTTAAGACTACCCAGTTCATAACAGAGGCACACTATAGCACAGATTGCAACCACCAATCCTTGATGTGTGCATATATTGCACATATGCGTGTTCCAGTTATACTGATTACAGTTTACAGAAGGCCATTTGTGTATTTGTTATAGAGGCCTGAAGTTACATTGCAATAATGATGAAGACCTAACAGTACTGTATATTTGGGAAGTGTGTTTTTTGAACCCGCAACTGCTGACTACTGTCTAATACAGTACTCTTATTTTGTCATACAGACTACTGCATGCACACTTTCCTTTTACAGTTTAGAGATGCATGCTCATTGGTATTTGAGAATATGGAACTGTTGCTTTGTACTACAGACTAAGGCATGTGTACTTTATTTTACAGTTGAGATTTGCATGGTCAGTTTGATACAACTGTATTAAATACCATCTAACCAATCCTTAACTTTTAATGCTACTAAATTACTATAAAAATTATTATTATTAAATTACTATTTAGAACAGTACTGTTCTGATGCATACATACCACATGCTTCTTTCATCCTTAACAAATGGGAACTGATATTTCAGGCTTGCTCCGTGGCAGCTGTTGTAAAACAGAACAGAACACCGTTATGAATACCAGTCTTGACTATATTCAGCTTTTAACTCTTACAATTACTCACCAAACATGATACTTACACATCTGTGGGATGTACCCTGCACTAAATTTCCAGATCCAATGGTTGAGGGTATCCCACTTCCTCCTCCAGAGGTCATCAAAGTGATGTCTGCATTGCTCAGCATTGCGGGGGATACATGTAGCACTGGTCAAAGCCCTGGCAGTGCTATTCCAGGCTTCAGACTTGTGATCTGAGCCTGAATTGTTCTGCTGCAGCAACCAGGGCCCATGGTCTTTATATAGGAGGCCAACAGAGACTTAGACTTTGGACTCCTGAACTCCTCAGCTCTGCGCCTAAAAGCACACTCCCTCATGTGCAACACCTGACATGTCTACCATAGCTCAGGCTCAATGGAGAATGAGCATTTCCTGCCAATTGAATTTTATATCCTGATGTTTTCCCACCAACTGCACATCTCGTGCTTACTGAGAGTGCTCACATTTTGGTTTTTGCAACATTTGAAAACATTGCATATCACTTACCATTGTGCAGACACAGTAGGCGAGGGTGCGCACTGCCGGACAAGGTGTTTGCATGATGTTAGGCAATGTGCAACAGTGGCAAGCACTGCATTTCAAGATTATTTGGTATATGGGCACTTGTGTAAATGTGCTAGTCAAATGGGCCATGTCTACTATTCTCCTACACTTACAGTTATTGCCACAAGAAGATTGAGAAAACAGTTGTGTATGTTGCATTTCAGTGCTATAATCTGCCATCTCACAACAGTAAAACAAAATTTGCACACCCTGTACTAGAACCCCAGGCCATCTGCACTCCACATCAACACTTAACACCTGCTGCCACATGATTAGTGATATGATATACCCTATCTTATTATTCATTGTAAAGTTCTCACTGTTAATCACAGCACAACGCTGCTTACTGTGTTTGTGCGATGGCCAATAGTATTAATTGAATTCATCTGGTTTATGCTTGTGACTGCCTGGGTCCCATCTGCAACCTGGGTGGTCCATTCCTGCAGTTTGTTCACTGTTGCGCTTTGTGCAAACCAGGTTAAAACAGCCAAACACGTTTGTGCTCAGTGGCCTCAAAAAAATAAATAAATAAAAGGGAAACATAGTTGAAATGAAGAAAAACAATGTATGGCAGTTCTCCAAACACATTTTAATAAAGACAACTCAAGTTCATAGGTTCATAGGTTCAGGTAAGGGAAAAGCAATTGCCGTGCTGTCCTACAATCCGCTTTGGTAGCCAACAACCTTATATGGAAATAGAATCCCCATCATACCTTCCAACTGTCCAGAATTTTGCAGAATGTCCAGCTGTTTGTGTCAAATTTTTGGGCTGTTTCTTGTAAACTGTGTTTTTCTGGAATATCACTGAAGATTGAAGTCAATACATAATGACATACATTTTATTTTCGTACTTCATAGTCTTCTGAAAATGCATGCTACACAAATTCCATTATTCTACCTACTTTCTTACATTTATAGGAACAATATCCTAAATTTGTCCCTGTTTTTGGCCCTCTGCCCCCCCCCCCAATTATTTTAGTCTTTGTCTAGATTTCTTGCACTAACATGTTGGAGGGTATGATCTGCATTCATATTAAAGGTTTCACAGCCAGAAACACTGGTGCGAGCCGCGAAACCTTGCTTACGCGTTCCATGCAACATTAATATGCATGGCGACGACCAGTATCATGCGTGAAAACACATCATGTAGGCTCTGCAGAGAACCTACATGGAGTTTATTGAATCCGGACTTCTGATATTTGCACAACAGGATTTAACAGACAATCAAGATAAATAGAAATAGCTTCTGTTTTGCTGAAATCAGCAGCCATGGTGGGCCTGAGTGGAGGATCTGTTTGATTTTTATGAATTTTTAGGATACCAAAATTCCTAGCCATTTTGGAAGGTCAGCCTTAAAAAATTAAATCAGTGACATGTCATATAACCTTGGTACAATAAATCCAACAGAATAAGGCCAATGATCTAAACTGTTTTAACAACTATACTAGTATCCATTTCATCCCAGCAATCCTTGTGTGATAGTAAATTTTTATTGTCATAAACTTCAACATCCATGATGAAAATAATATTACTTTTGTCATCTGTTTTTCCATATCTAATAATGGCATCCTTTTGAAACATAAGATTAAAATTCTTTTTTGCAAGACTTTTCATTTAAATCTTTACGTAAATCAGCTTCATATACATCTGAAAATACTTGTAAAGTATTATTAAGTAATGGATTAAAAGAACTCTTTGCTCTACATACTTTGAAATCTGAACTGTTAAAAAAATATATATAATTTAATATATACTGTAAATTTAATTTGCAAAGAAAAAGCTGTAAGTCAGTCATTGTTCTTGAAATATTAGCTCTTCTAGGAGGTATGAATGAAAAACCTGTATTTAAAAGTGAAATATAACTGTCATTAAGTTGGAAAGTACTGACGTTGAAAATAGGTGCATCATTGGTTTTTAAGTCCATCTCTCTCATCGTTGACTTCTTCCTTTATTTTTCCCATCTTCCTCGCAATTTGCCTCTCTGTCCAGAAAAATGACCAAGGTTGAAAAAAGGAATAGAGGGGGAGAAAACTAGATGCATATTATTATCTCAATCCAGCTGACGTACATTTCTTCCGCAATTTTTTCTCAACTTTGTTATCTTTATAATTTTTGTTAGTGCAATACGACACGTCAGATTTATTCACTAATGAGGCAGGGCTTGACCATGGCAGGGCTAGCCACCCGGCAATGTAAACTTTGGCTCGAGATGATTTTCACTGCTGAAGTGACACCCTGACCACATCTGCTAAATGGGAAAAGGGGTTGAGGTTGGATGGATGTAAATTCACATTCATTAAAGATAACAGCTATTGAAACAACTTAATTGTGTCCACTCTGTCTGCTTAGAACTTAAATTATTTTTCTGCATTGCTAATTGATAAGTGATTTTTATTAACCAATGCATTGGCATCTCCCTTAATGTAAGAATCATAATGTCTTTCAATCTTTCTTTCTTTTATGCTTATAATAGTGACTACATACTTTTCAGCTTTAGCTATAATTCCACCATACAGCAAATTGTGTACATACACACATATACTATATATGGGTCTACTTTCCTTTACAGAATTTATATTTCTCCAAACGTTAGATAACCAACACCACTTTTGTGAAAACCCACTATTCCAAAAAGTGTCTTTTTCCAGTTCTGTACTGTACAGCACTCTTCGTTCAAAACTTCCATCCCATGGTCCTGATCATATGACCTTTGAAGTTTTGAAACTTTGATAATCTGATAAGGACCTATATATATATATATATATATATATATATATATATATATATATACACACACACACACACACACACACACACACACACATATAGGGAGATAGAGATGTATAGATATATTCATATATACACATGCATATTTATACAGACATATATAAATGTGTATATATATATATAGATATAGAGACAGAGATATAGATATGGATATGTATATACGTGTGTGTGTGTGTGTGTGTGTGTGTGTGTGTGTGTGTGTGTGTGTATATATATATATATATATATATATATATATATATATGTATGGGTCTATGTCATTTTGTCAAATCCATTTTGCCAAAAATAGTACTGACAAGTGTATATGCCCTTTTTCCCCACTCTAGTGCAATCTCAGAGTGAGAATATTACAGTTGGGGGGGGGGTAGCTCCCCACTGACTCAGGTCATAAACTACTGACTTACCCTTTTCATGGGGACTGGACAATATAAAACAGTACTAGAGAATATTCAACTGTACTGGGAGGGGGGGCTACACCCCCCCACTTTAATATTCTCACTCCAAGATCACACTATAGTGGGGGAAAAGGGCATATACACTGTCAGTACTATTTTTGGTGAAATGGAGTTTTGGCGATTTGGACCCTATGTCAGGAATTTTCAGCGAAATGGATTTGGTATATATATGTGTGTATACATATAGATAGATAGATTTTATATATATATATATATATATGGTTCTAGGTCATAAGATCGACAGCCACTTTCACCGACAACAAAAACATCGACACCACATTATCGACAAACCATAAACGCTGCACACACCACAATAACAACAATCAACTAACAAAACACATCCCTTATTCAAAAAGAACACAAGCACACCAAAATCCTCACAAACCCACACTAAACACAACTATGTCCAACCCTAACCCAAACCCTTACCCTAAGGTCCGTCACTATCGCACACTCAGCTAACTAACCCTAACTCACTTAACCCACTAACCCAAAAATACCACTCGCTTACATAACCTTACATAACCCGGCCTAACTAACTAACACTTAACCCCCCTAACCCAAAAATACCACTACCACACACTTACCTAACTAACCCTAACTCACTTAACCCACCCCTATCCCCACAGACTGTCACTATCCACACTTACCTTAGTCGCACCACCGCATACTCACACAGCCTTCTTTCCAACTCACTATCCCTGGCGAGTTTTCATCCAGTGTCGATCATCTGTAATCCATTGTCGGTTATATCAGCTGTCGATCTTCTAACCTAGACCCATATATATATATATATATATATATATATATATATACACATATATATATATATATATATATATATATATATATATATATATATATATATACATGCACACACACACACGCATACATGAGTATACACACAGGTCTACTTCACTATATCGAAATAACACAACATCGAATTCCATTTCATCGGGGCCATGTCATCGAAACCTGATTATATCGAAAAGTCACATTATCGATTCCAGTTTTTTCAAATGTACTGTTGAAGAAGTTCCCATGAACCATTGTGAAATTAAAGAGGTAGTGCTTTAAAATATGTAACTGTATTAACATTTTAGTACTGTTGCTATAGCAGTCAGGTACACAAAACTAGTTAATGCTGATCAAGCTGCAGTTTTAAGAGCAGTTCCTGCATTGCTCATTTGCTCACAGGTTTTTCATATGCAAAACATTCTTAAAAAAACATTATTGCTTTTTGACATTTTGAATGGAGATTGCGGTATAGTGGGGATCGGGAAATTTACCCTTACCCCACTGTAGTGCAATCTCAGAGTTGGTATATAAAATTTACAGGGCATGTGGGAGGCTAAACCCCCACACAGGGGGTGCAGGGAGGCTTGCCCCCCTGCAAAAATGTTGCAATATCTATATTTTTGTTAAATTGTTTGGTAAGTTGACATGTTGGATTTGGAGAGGCAGTTTGATGAAACGGGAATCGATGATGTGCGTTTTCAATGTAGTCAGGTTTCAATGACTTGGTCTTGATGAAATGGAATTTGAAGTTGTAGTATTTCAATATAGCAAAGTAGACCCTCCCACACACACAAACACACACAATATATAGTATGGTATTCAAGGGGCAACATTACATATACAAGCGAATGCCAGTGGCTGTTCAGTAGCTTGGGCTGCAGTTGAGAAGTTCATTTCCCTTTTGGGTGGATGGGGAAAAGGGCCAGCTAATCTCCCTAATTTCAGTTCTTTGTTTTTTTCTTGAGCCAACTTCTAATGCTTTCTTGCTGATTTAAAATTCTTAGTGATCCCCCTTTCTCTTCCCCTTTGTTGGTATCCTAAAACCCCTAGTAAACCTTTCTTGTAATATGTCTGTCACCTGCCTGTCAGGATAACTGATTATACTGTAGTGTAGTACCACCCCCCATGAAGTTCATGTAGGTTTTGATGTTCCCTTTGTGACAGCCAATGTGGGTATAGTGTAACTGCCAAACTCTGTTTATACTGTATGTTTTTTATTACTCTGATGTCAGCATGCAGGTGGTTCGATGAAGTGACATCTTACAGTGTAATTGCTGTATAAATCAGAATAGGCAGCTACAGAAATTAATGTAATTTTTTAAATAATACTAATCAATGAAAACGAATGAAGGCTAAAAATATAAATGCTATGCACACTTCATTACAAAGTACTTGGATAAAAAATTGTAACATTCTTAATCTACCATCCCCCAGCCATATCTGAAGACACACATTTTGCAATGGTGTGACAGGATAGGTGAAAACATTATCACAAACATAAGTACTTTAACTGGAGTATGTTAATGCGTAATTTCAGACATTATCAACTTTGATTTCCATTTAATTTCCTATTTCTTGCAAACGTAAATGGAGTGTAATTATACTTTTGTTGAAAACTGTTATATAAATGATTTAAAAAAAATGGTTTGAAGTACAAAATAGCTGAGGGTATTTTGCTGCTATGACCTCCTACAACTCGGATGACTTCTACAGAAACAGCAGTACTGTTTTTAGCACTGTTGCCTTTCTGCAGCCCCTCAGAATTGTACCACAGAAGGTAAGTCAAAGTTGTGGCTCTGCATGCTTTATTTATTCCCATTGCTTGCAAATGCCATTGCCACACTGCCGGAGCAAACTTAGGTTGTTCAAAGGCACTTTCTTGAAAAGAGCAGAGCCTCTATAAGAATCCTTGTGTAGCTGATATTTGACTGGTCAAGCCAACTACTAGTGATTAAGGTTACAAAATGTGCATCCATCATACCCAAGACAGCAATAGGTTGGTTTAAGATCCTGAAGGAGTGTGCACCTGGAAACCGATGTAAGAACCCATGGAGTTTGGAAGACCAGGAGGAGTTGTTGAGACTGAAAACATGTTTCTCAAGGCTGACATCATACAGGATGGCAGTTAGCCATTAATGACAGATGACTTGTTTCATAATTATGATTGAGAGAGACCAGAAATGGGTACATCTGCTTTGCTGGCATCATCATTCCATTGATCACTAATCATGTCCTTCTAGGGACCACAATTATTTCTGACATTAGACAACCCATGGTATGATGCAACTACTTCCAGGCAAGAACTTCAAACATTTATGAGTGAATCATTCCCCAAATTTTGTAGATCCAGACACTGGTGCCCACACCAGTGCTGTGGAAGGGATGTGGTCTGTGTTATTCCATCTTACCTGGATCAGTTTATGTACTGGAATCAATCTGGAGCCAACAATGACATCGCTTTTGAAACAACATCCATCTGTTTCAACAAAGTAAGGACTTCAATAATAAGGAAAACTAGATGTTAACTTTTACAAGGCTGTCTTATGATGATCTTTTTACATGTCATTTGACTCTTGGTGCAAGAACTTTGTGTATTTCATTAAAGTTTTGTGATATATGTATTTTTTTCTTTTTACATGCCATTTGACTCTGTGCAAGAAATGAATGGATGTTTTTTTTTAAGTATGAATAAACAGTTGTAATGTTTAGTGAAATTTCTGATGAAATGAAAAACATTTGCAGTCCAGTTATGTTCATTTCATGTATTACTTTGAGAAGCTTTTAGTGGTCACCAGAGAGAAAGAGCAGCTACTCATATCTGTTTGTGGCTTGTATGTGGAAGCCAGGCTGTCATGAACCACCCCTGTGCTAGTAGGGCAAGTGTGTTTTTTTTTTTTTTTTGATGTTTGGGTTTTCGGAAACTCGATCATATGGTCTCGACCATATAAATTTTGAGTTTCTGAAAATTCTATCATCTGACATAGACTTCATTATTTTCATATGTAGCAGTGTACATACCACAGTGGTGTTACAAAGGCATACACATGTGGGCTGACAGTGGAATCGTGTTCATGATTTTACAGGTCTTACTGGTCTATTGTTCAGCCAAAAAGGCTATATAGGACTAACATCAGCAAGGCACCTGTGGCCGACAGTGATGTCCACATGCAAGTTGCATACCTATGATGAGTTGGTGGTAGTTTCTGTAACATTACAGGATAGGGGGTCAGCCACATCCACCATTACAGAGGTCCTTCTAAAGATAAAGTCTAAGCAATTGACATTACCATTACATAACAGACATTTTGTACCTCATCATTCCACACAGTATCTGATATGCCTAATGTCTATATGATGTGCATATCCACCATAAAAGAGACACAGAGGTACTGGGGATGCAGTGCTTCCATGGCTGCAGGATTGTCCCTGATGTGTCAGCGACTGAATTAACCGGTGGATGTGCAGTTTGATGATCCAGGAAAAGATGTTTTGTAGCATGCAGCAGGATTTGAACCAAATGTATAGGGACTTGAAGCACAGGAACAGTGAGTACACACTGTTGCTGAGGTCACTGGTGGTAAATGTTGCTTTCATACCATCTGTGGCTATGGGACAGTCCAAATGCAGGATGTTCAGGGTATCCCAAGTCAAATTACACAGATCATTGGTGTATCAGAAGCAGTGTCACCTATGGAAAAAATGCAGTCTGCCATCCCCCGTCATGGATGTTATCCAGGTCATGAGCAGCACAACTGCACCAGCCAAACACCAGGGGCACTTCATCAGGGTACATGCATGTAGACCTGTTCTACCCCACCCTGTCACCTGAGGGCATACAGCCTGCCTCCACCATTTGTGGGTGTTATCCAGGTTAGGGGCAGCACTGCTTCTTAACTGAGTATATGGGACAACTTATAGGTTCATAGGTTCATAGGTTCATACTAGGCTATCTGCCCAAGGGCATTTATAAGCCCCCCAGTATTATGGCTGGCGCCCTCCCCTTTAGTTGAATAAAAACTATGCCTATCATTTTTCTGTTTGCTCACAGACAAGTAGTCCCATTACTGACTTGGATTAGTTCAAGCTCGGACACTGCAGGCCAACACAGTGAACACTGCCAACAGTCACATCATGGCAATTTGATCACTCACCATTGCAGGATATGATTTCTAACTCCATACATCCTCTCAAAGTACAAGGATACCATGTTCACAGCTTCTAGCCTTGAACCACATTACATTGTTACAGTCTCCTGTCACTGTGTCTTTTCCCATCTATAGAGGCGATGAGGAATGTGCCCTGCCCACTCCCTAACTTGTGTGAATATGCTTGTCTGATGCACAGTATGGCCTAGCTATGAACTGCCCTGTATGGGGTGGGTGTGATAGTGCATACATCATTTTACTATGTGTTTATGGATCAAACACTGCCTCCTTGCCAGTGCTGTAATGCATTGTACGCACATCTGCCTCAGGTGTAATCTTGTTGCTTCATGTTCCTCCCCTGAATCTACAAACTGCCCTTCTGCTGCTGCTATGACTTGTGTAGCAGGTCCTGCCATAATGATCACCAGCAACTCCAGCTGTCTGTGCAAAATAATATTGTGGAACATGACACTTACAGGATATATCTTGCTATGTATAAGTGGACTATATTGATGTGCCTCTGTTATGGCACCTTTCCTCAAAAACATCCTTTCAGTAGTCCAAATATCTGTTCCACTGTCTTTAGCATTTCAACATGGGCTGTGTTATAGGCCATTTCCTACATGGTCTGAGAGATAACTTCTTAGGGTCATCCCCTATGTCTCTAGGACATATCTGGCATCATCTTTAATGCACAACAAACAGCTTATCATATGTGGTCTGTTCTCTACATGCACAAGGCCTGTGTGTATATAGGCCTGTCTGTCTGGGATGTGTATGCACCTATCACCCTAGTGATTCTGTGGGAAGTCCATTTACAGGAACAGTTGGTAATATGTCAGATGGTGTGCCAAATGTATGAGTTGTCCAGGTAGTACACAGACACATTATAAATGATACTTTGGTGAATACACACCATCTGGCAGTTCATGGAGTGCAGACCATTCTTGTTAATGTAGCACAGGTTTTCTGAATTTGATGGGGCCTTCATAGATACATGGGTGCAATCTGTGAACCCCAGGGCCACAAGAAATTATATTATAAAAAGCCCATCTGATGATGGCTTTGTCCTCTACTGGCCTGGGAACTATGCTGCTCTATATGTTGTAGTGTAAAACTGAGGAATGGATTTAGAATTCTTGAAGCTGATGCCTGCTGTATCCCTAATGTGTCTCCTTTAGGTTGCTGGAAGGTCCCTGTAGCTAAGATGGTACATGTGTGTTTGTGTCTGGGCAGCACAGTTTGACTATAGTGCGTCAGTTGGTGGCATGCCTGGTGGTGCCTGTACCTCCTCCGCTGGCACTGAGAGGCACGATGCAACAGCAGCATCGTAGCACCATGCTTGACAGAGGCTTACAATACATGCTGCTGTAGTACTACTAATACTATTTCTAGTGTGGCTTCAACTCGCCATTCAAAATGGGCATGTTTCACCACACCGCGCTGCTGTTTTATGCATTTCTGAACCGGTTAGCCATTTTGCCTTTCTTTATCCATGTGATCTAGGTGCATGGTACTTCTCATTTACATGTCATTATGCAGTCACTTGTAAGTGCTACATAACTTATTTTGACAGTTGTATGGCTATGCCATCTGTGTCACAGAACCACCCATACCCTGTGCATGACCACTATCCATGCTAATTTATGTTGTGCAATGTACTTTCTACTCATTTCAGTCATGGAGTCTGTGTGAAATCGCTTTGTCTGGAATGTGTATTTATAATCTGGAAGAGGACCTTTGCTGTGATACTCACTTACTCAGTCGGTGTTGTGGTTTTCTTTCAGTGCCTTTCATTTACCTTCAAAGAAAATTCCTTAATGCATATTATATACTAGTGGGTTTGGTTATTTATACACTAGACATAAACAATAAAAAGTCACATGTCTCCAGTATGAGAAAAAATTAGGACTGATACAGTTTATAATAAGGACTAAACTGAGTCCCTTGCCTTCCTATCAGTGTGATTCTAGAACAGTGACTGTTTCTCTGTTTACAGTCAGAAGAGTCGGCCTGATGGTGAAAATCCTGAACTGATAATGAAGTAAAACAGACTGAGTAGTTATGAAACTCTAGCAAGTGTCCTAGCACACACAGGTCTTCTGCCATGTAGGGAGTCTTTGAATTTCAAGTATGCTAATTTAGCAGAAAATCTGTCTGACAGAGAACAAATAGACAAATGCAATAGCAACTAGTGGGGAGAGGGTCCATCTGACTCTTATGTGACTATGACTGGGGTACAGCGAGAGTCTCTCTGCCCTAATTAGCCAACTCAGGTTGGACAATTAGTGCAATGGAGAAAATCTCTTATTTTAAGATTAGACAAAATCAAACAAAGAAATGCCTCATTAATATTTCATTATAATGTCTCTGAATTGAATACTGTGCAATCAGACTTGACTGCATTAGTGTTCTTTCTACCAGCCCGTGCATCATGGTGGCATACACTCCCCTTGATACACACACACACACACACACACACACACACACACACAGCCAAGCAGTCACACACAAGTCCCAACACAATTGCTCACGCGCACAGTACTCATACAACTGCATGCACACTCCAACACACACTGACATGCACACATTCATGTCTCTAAAGATACACACACACACACACTCTCACTCATAGATCCATGATTCCTACCTGCAGTCATAGTAGGAGTCATGACCATGGGGTTAATGGATGAATGCAATCTTTTGACAATATTCACTTTTCCCCTTGCACAGAAATTAATTCAGCAGAGCAATTCTCTGATTTCTGGGTGGACTGCCGCATTTGCATGTGGCTTCCCCAGCGAGACTCCTATCTGGACTACAGCTGTGGTCAGTGGTAAACAGTAGAATGGGAACAGCCTCTGAATTGAGCAGGCTTTTTACCATAATGCAGAAATCTTCCAAGTAAAGACTTCCATGTTGTGTTATGCCATTCTGAATCCCAGGATCTGTCTTATAAAAAACATGAATCACCTCTACTAATATACTTCAAACACTGATGAAAAATTGCAGTGGTTTCTTTCCTTCTTTCTTGTATATGCCTTACAGGGGAAATCCTATTTTTCAGGGGAAACCTAGGGAAAATATTTCCAGTTTCAAAATAAAATGTGTACAGTCAACAGAATGCAATATCATTTGCAGTATGAATAAGCATTTTACAGTGAGGCAAGAATATACAGTTTTGCAAAGAGTTTTGTTTTCTTCATAGCAGAAAAATATATAGTATAAGGGATATGTTAAAATGTAAATGCAGCATAGAAGGGAAAAAAGAAACAAAAACTCAACAAAATAAGTTTAATATTCATCGTGCTTGCTGTTCTGTATCAATGTTGTTGACCTCAGAAGGTAGGAAAACAACAAATGGCAAAGGTATGCTAACACCTGTAGTGGAATATGTACTTCCATTACTATTAGGAACCAAATCAAAGTAGAATATAGAGTCTAAAAAATAAAATCTGCTCTTTTATAACCAGATAGCCAGGAAATGGATGATACTGCATTACATTAGCTAAGCACCACTGTCTGTCTGTCTTTAAGCCTCTGATTTAACATTAGCTTATCATTGTGAAGTGATCTGTCACTACAATTCTTCACTAAAGCACATTCGTCATCCATCACTGACTTAATGTTAGTTTATGCACGTTCACTCATTCCAGTTAGCAAAGTATTTTCTGTCCAAACACCTAAAATCTGGAATTGAATATCTTCTGGTAGCAGGGCACTTTCAACATTAAATTCATTCCTTATATCCTTCAAAAAATACTTTAAAAAGTTTTAATACAATATAATGCTGTAACTTGGAGATGTATATAGAATGATTATAGCAACAACATGCACTAACTTATAAGACAGTTAAGTGTGAAAAAAAACAATGCTATTAAGTGCTGTTCTGAAAACATCTCACAGTTCATCAGGGTTTACTTTTGGTGCTCCAGTTTCCGTCTTCCTTATATTGACATTGCTTGCAGCCATTTCTCCTTTTTCTTAGTGTTTACTGTTGTCATTTAAGGTGTAGTATTTAACACTGAAGATAACTGTTCAGTTTCTGTTATATGATTGTAAAACCCAGTCTTATTTTTTTTTTCTTGTAACATATTTGTGGCTAAAAGTGAAGCCTTGCCGACCAGCCCAATCACCTGTCCCAATAAAAAAAAAACTCACTCAGTAAATAATAGGAAATGATACAGTGCTTAGTATGAACAGACACATTCCAGGGGATTTAATTTCATTTCACCTAAGATGACTGAAGACATGTAGCCTATCTAATTTGCCCCAGCACATCTTTCCTTATTTCCCAGTTCTCTGCCATTTCCTTTTACTCCATGATTTTCTTCTACATGTCTCAGTGGATTCTTTTTCTACTACCCACTCTGTAAGAGCATTCCTTGGATCAACATTTCTCTTTGTGAAGAAATACTTCCTCAAGTCTATGGAGTAAAGGGTACCTTCAATCTGAAGTGTGCACCCTCAGGGTAATCCATTCACACTTTTCCTGCTATAATTTTGTGACTCTACTCTGCCTCTCCTTCAAGGAAAAAGTCCTAGCTCCTTGCATCTAATTTCATGCCCTGTCCCTTCCATTCAATACATCCTTCTAATAACAAACCTCTGAATTCTCTTCAGTGGTCTAGCATCCCGTTTATAAATGGTTTCCATATCTGCAATCACTATTCTTAATGTGATTTTATTGTTTCTGTTGGAAGCATCATTATTTTGTTTTTGGAAATTAAAATCTCTTAGAATGACTCCAGCACTTTATTTGCTCTTACTGCACTCTCAGTTACTTTCCTGATAGTTTTATTTAGATGGAGTAATCACTCCAGATCCTCTTACTCTTTTGTGACTAGTGATGCTGTCCTTCCTCATTGATAATGCATACATACCAGGGTACTGTGACCCAAATGAGGAACTTTGCATTTGTTTCAACTAACCCACAACTGCCATTTTTTTATGTCCATTGCATAGTCATTTATTAAAATGAAGACTTTTTTTTTCATTTGTTTCCCTTAAACCTCAGCTGTTATTTTTCTGTGTATTATTTATCTATGTATTTAGTCATTTTTTTAACCAAGTACTAGGCTTCAAAGATCCTTTATAGCCATCAACTCAGATATAAGGCAACAGATGCACTGGTTACAATAGCCATAAATACAAATGAAGTATTCTAATTGGTGTTACAATTAAATTGTGTCAATGGATATATCTAATAATATTTTCAAACAGCATATAATAACTTCTATTACAATTTGTAATACAATTTCGTGTGTGGAAAACATACAATAAAGTGAAAATAAAAATAACGGTGTTACGAAGCATGGCTCCAAACAGCATATATTGTAATAAAACTTTTAATAACAGGTTAGCGCTTTCACCACATACTGTGGCTTCTTCAGACCATAAACATAAATAAATATAAAAGCAAGCAAACTTTATATACTTACTAATAATGCCCTTACTTTCAAATCTTCATTCTGTGAACCATCCACTTAGCCATACGTCCACATGCAAAGTGAGTGACGTCAGCAATCCTTTCCACTTCAAATTTAAAAGCATAGTTTTGTAAACTACATATTGTAGTTTGACTTATAAAGCATCACTCATATTGATACCCAATATAAATGAAGTTGCTTTTACAAATTTACACACTAACATTTCCTAGATAATAAACACCAACTACACTAAGATAATAAAGGCATCTTAACTGCTAAAAACATGCATCACATTACTTATAAGCAAGGTAATATATTGAATCAATAAAGAGATCACTGAAGACAATATGTCATTGAAGAGCAAGTTTAGTTGCCCTACTGAAAAAATTACTAACTATCCATTCAGCCATGCGCCATACTTCTGTGGTCATCGCAATACATTTTGGCAGGCTAATTTAATAAATCAATAGAAGGATTGCTAAAAACAGTATGTCATCAACAGGACGGATTTAGCTTCCTTACTAAAAACAAATGCTCACCGTTCATTTAGCCATGCATCCATACGCAAGGTAGGTGACGTCAGCAATCCAATCTGCTATACTTTTAAAGATATAGTCTTATAAATGATACGAGCTTTTATATAATAAAGCAACACCATGTTCAAAACATACATCACAGTACATGTAAGCAAGCTAATACATTCAGCTAATAAATAAGCCACTAAGGGTAATTTAACCTCAAAAAGCATTTTAACTTCCGTACTAAAAAACAAATACTAAGATCCAAAAATATGCAAATATAGGTAGGCACTAACTAAAACAATATGTTAGCTATGAAACCAACTTACCTACTAGAGAGCAGATACTAAGATCCATAAATATATGAATATAAGTAGACAATGACTATAAAATATTAACTATGAAACCAAATATAAAATAGGAAGACAAATATATCAACCTATATTCTAGGGTCAAATATAGCTTGTACCAAGAATCTTTAAACAGAGAAATATATTATGTATCATGGTACAAAAAAATTGTTATAATATAACTACTATGGCCTTATACTATAGTCCTATTGCCACTACCAATTCTATATATATCCATAAAGTACTACAATGCATATTCTAATGATAAATATTGGTCCAAAGTCCTACATTCTACCAAAATTAATATTATTTTCAGTAGATTGAATCAGTGATAATTCATGCATAAACACAGATAATAATGCTCAAATCATAAGCCCATATCAATTTTTTGTACAAAGCATATTAATGCATCCATATGAGATCAGACTCATATTATACTACCATATATAAGAGACTATTTTATAGGAAGTCTACTTGCTTCCAAGCCACTTTTACATAGGGATGAATGGTAATAGATCAAACCATAATGAACACACAAAAATATTTATACAAATCATATGAGTGTATTGATAAAGTCAAATCCTTTGTTACACTGCCATGTATAAGACTATTTCCTAGGTATTCCACGTGCCTCCAGGGCACATTTTATAGAAAGCTTGCCATGTAATCCAAACCCTTTCTCTGCTCTTAACTTAAGTATCCACCTTAACTCACTTCTTTCTGTAAGGTTTTTAATATTCCCTATCCGTGGCCTAATTATAATTTGTTCCAACACCATAAACTTAAAATCATGGTATTTCCCACTCCCTTCAATGTATTTGGAGAGGGCACTCACCGAATCCCTATTCCTTATGCTATTCATGTGTTCTCTAATTCTCTCTCTAAATGTTCTGTTGGTTTTACCAACATAAAAATGCAAGCAGCATTCACATTGTTGTGTCTTTTGGCTTTTCCTGGTTAGGGGTCGCCACAGCAGAACTCTGGTCCGCTAATGATTGGGAGTAGACTTTTACATGCCGAGTTGTCAGCTCTGACACACAACCTTCAACGAAGGTACACCCATCCACACAGAAGATGCTCTAGCTGAGAATCAAACAGGACAACGTCTTACTGTGCAGCGACAACGCTACCGCAGCACCACCACTGCTAAATATATTATATTTTTACTATCACAAGTAGCTGTAGACCCTATTTTATGTACCACTCCTGTGCATGGATGGATAAACTCATTAGTTTGTTTAATGAATGGGCACATACTACAGTGAGCACATATCCGTGCCCCTTCTTGTATGTTCCTAATCGGTTTAAGCATATCTTTAGGATAGCATAGCATTTGTTTAAGATTTTTTCTTTTTCTAAAACAAAATCTGGGGTATTCTCCTACTACTTCTTTGATCTTTTTGTCTGTCATAAGTAGTGGCCAGTGCTTGTGGAACACATCCCTGACCTTATTAACGTCACTAGTATATAAAATAGATATGTTTACAGCTTTGTTCTTGTCCTCATTTGAGCCCTGACCCGACTCATCTGCTGTTCTAGAAGAAAAATAAGGTTTTGCTCTATCAGCCCTCATCATCCTTACTTTTTCTAATGTAGGAGTGACTTCACTTTCTTTATACTCCCCGCTGATATAAATTCTTTTCCAATTCAGATAATCCTTCCATAAAAGCACCTTCTTTATTACTTAGAAATGAGACTGTCATTCCTTGCCCTTTCAGTACATTCCTAAAGGTCTGCCTAGGATGCATGTTTGATCTATGTAAAAGTGTGTTTCTATAGCATTCTTTTCTATGCACCTTTGTTTCAAACAAACCATGTTCAGTTTTCAAAACAAAAATGTCCAGAAATTCTAGACCTTCAGATGCATGGTTGATTGTAAATTTCAAAAAATTTGTAGTGCCGCGTATTATTTATACAAATTCATTCAACTCGGGGATCGTCCCCTCAAACCAAAAAGATATCATCTACAAAACGATGAGAGAATTTCACATTATCTTTATATAGGTTCAGAGGGAACATTTTCTCTACCTCCTATTGTGCCATAACTGCGTTGGCGTAGTTATTGGCACGTGCCCATAGCTATGCCTTTGCACTGTAGATAGTATGTACCATCAAAGACAAAGACATTATGTTTTAATACTACCTCCATAAATCTACATATGATATCAATCAGGTTTTCCCCATATTCACTATAATTAATTAGAAATTGTTGCAAATATTCTATCCCTTCTACATTAGGAATCAAAGTAAATAAGGAGACTAGATCAAGTGTCACTAGATAATAGTCATTCCTTAGCTGTGACTGTACATTATATACATATAAACTTTCCAAGAATTGCTTAGAATCTTTCAGCACTATTTTTGATCTATCTAGAATAGGTCTAATTTTCCTTTCCACAAATACAGAGAACGGTTCTGTTAGCCACGGCCTGCAGATTTAAGTTATATACAAACACACAAACACTCTTGTGGAAGGCTGGAACAGGTTCTCCAGCTATGCTCCCTTCTCTCCAGACTATAAGATAGACATCACTCCCACCAACCACTGATATCAGCTACTATAAGGCCCTTCCCAAAGGGTGACCGATTTTACTGTGTAATATTACTTTTATCCAAATAGTAAGTGTGACTGAGCAGGAAGACTACTGGAGAGACTTGGGGGCAGTATCACCAAATACATGCAATGTACTCTAAGAGCTTAAATGATCTCTACACAAAACAGCCACATTTGAAAGGTTCAGAATATTTAATAACAAATAAAAACACAAGATAAATCTCATCAATTCAACAAAGTGCTAATCAAGAGTTCAGAGATCACAAGAAACTTTTAAAACAATATTGTAGGATAGTCTGACATAAATATAGAAAACAGCTAGGCTAATCTGGCTATATTTCTATCTAACTCTAAGAGAAATCACGGTTCTAAATACTACTTACATACAGAGCAAAGCAAGTGCCTGGTGACTTGTCAGCTTTAGACAAAATCCAAAATGCTCAAATCTTTCTGTCTGAGATGGTCTTAAATTGATATACACATTACTGCTGAGTCATTTCACATTACATCATTTTTGACATCTCTGCTGAACTTTTCCAGGCTCACAGAACTCAAAATTTAACATTAGTTTGTATCTTGCACCTGTCAGGAAACCTCAGCAATAAAGGACACTTTACGCATAAAACCTAGTAATTAACTCTTGTCCCAAGACAATAGATACAATTTCTTAGTCCAGACATCCTGTCTCCGAGCTTGAGATCAAACAGTCACAAAATGCTTCACTTATCAGCTTTCTTCCAGCAGGGTGCACTGTGGTTACATTTTTGAAGCTCAGAACATATAACACAGTTTTCTTACATTTTTAAAAACACACCTGTGGATCACATTAATATTTGCAATGACATAGAATTATTTACAAAATTCTATCTAGCTTGGCTGGCAGCCTTCACAAGTAGATTAAAAGTTGGGATACACTATGAGTTCTGTGTCACAAAGGGATAAAGTTCCAAGTAGGATTTATACAACTCAGGATCAGTTTATTTACTGGCGGAGCCAGCCTAATAGAAAAGGTGTGAAAAAACATTCTGATTTTGGGTCACCCATCCTCTGCAGAATCCTCTGTGAAACTGACACCAGGTGTCTCAGCATTGCAGAGTAAAAGCAAGGAGCAAGTACCCCCTAAATCGCAAATACACTTTGCAGTAGCCACTGGGAATGCATAGAAGTGTGTATGCCATCTTAGGCCTGTACTGTGGGACTTTTACTCTTCTTTACCACCTTGCCACTGAGAGGGGATATACGGCAATGAAAAACACTGATGGTTGCATGGATGATGGCTTCCCTGATCAGTTGTGTTCTTGGGGATCAGATGGGACAGACTGGTCATGGGAGGAATGATGATCAGGAGGCAGTGGGTAATAGAGAGAAAAATGTTTAAGAACTAGCAGCTGCTTTAAAGAATTAACTAATTATAAAGCTACTGTTAATGGGCAGATGTCAGTGAGGCAGATAAACACAGTGTTAGCGTAGGCCATTTCTGAAGCAGCTGTACACAGAGATTTTTTGGGATGTTTCAGAAGGATTTGTCTAAAGGCAGAGAGGACTAATAGATTTCTTTCTTTTAAAGTCATTTGTTTAGACTACATCTGCTATCCCCTACATTAGCATTGATCTTGATCTTTGCATCATCTGCAAATATTTTAATTCTGTTTTCTAAATTCTCAAATACATGAAAATCCTACACAGTCAAAGGTACTGCACCTAACACAGGAGACTCCAGTGTACAACTAATCATTTCTGTTATTAGGGACAGTGTTTGTTTTACTATAATACTTATGTCCAACATTAATCTGTTTTACTCTTTTTTTTTATCTTACTTAATCCCAGCTATAAAGAAGGAGCTTCTGAAGAAGTTCATATTATTAACTGGACGAAAACCACTTTATAAAATTCTTTCAGCTGTTCCGGAGGTTGGATTGGGTCCCAGTTCTAAGCCTCCCAGGTTTGTGTGGTAGAGAAACACAGGCCTAACTCAGTTTTTAGTAAACTACATCAGTCTTAACAACCTTATCAAGATTATCAGTGGTCTTGTCACTAAAGCTAATCAGATTTAACTAGCAACATCTTTTTGTGATAAACCTGTTCTTTTATCCTGAAGACTATTATCTTTAATGTAAAAAAATACACTTTTTTCTTCTATTAATGCTGTAGTGAGATCTCACTACTAGAAGCATTCAGTTATGGTTATCTCTTATACTGCATGTTTATGTTTTTGCATGAATTAAATGTTTTTTGTCTTTGTTCCCCATTCATGGCTGAAATGGATCCTTTGGGAATGGTAACTTAGTTAACAAGTCAAGCAACAAAAAATGATATAGCCTGTTACTTATAATGAGAAGTAATGTGGGTGCTCAGAATGAAAGGCCTTTCATTTACAGACTACCAGAAATGTTCATTTTATGTAATGGCCTAATAATAGCTGGGTTAGTTAGATATGTTCAAGTTCTAAATGACTGAGTGTTAGACAGAGGGGATGATTAGACTAGGCAAAAGTAGAAGGTGATATGCAGGCAATAATACCTGACAAGGGTGGGCATTAAAGGGAAATAGACTACCCTGGAGTACTGTGAAGCCCAGTACTACAGGCAGAGGGTCTCCCTATCCCAGGAAGCATACCGCTCAACTTCTTTGCTCATCAATTCTAGACAGAGACAAAAATAATGGAGGGAGATTTTTTTTTTTAAATTTCTCTCTAGTTTATTTAAAAAAATGAATAAAACAGGTTTTGCATCAACATACATTTTCTGAATAAAAAGTATGAAACTCTAATGTCTGGCATTATTGACTGATTGTACTCCTCAGTTGTTTACCAGAACAATCTAATTTTTTACAAGGTATAAGTCAAAAATATGAGGCAAAATCAGAAGCAGTTGAAAGGCATGCCTAGAAGGTCAATTATTTCCTGCAATGCCAACCCTGAAGGCCATTATTGCACTTATAAACAATTTAAAAAATAGCCCATTTTATATCTGTATTATTAATAGTATATATTTTTTGTATTTTGCTGTGCCTAATGATCCAAAGTTGCTGTGGGATATGTAATATTTTTTGGAGTAAGTATTTTACATCTGTAATATAACTTATGTAATTACTTATTAATATCTACACACACATTTAGGTATGTATATAGACACAGAGACACAGTTATTCATTAACTGGGAAACATGTATATAGACACACAACAGATGTATAGGCAGAAAGACAGTTGCCCACGTATACTCAGATGCACACACAAATGCAGATTCATACACATGAAAAAGCACACAGATGCAGAGGCACACATATTCATACACATACAAACACACACACGCAGACACAATGTGCCCAACAGTTAGTTTCTTGACTGTGTGCATGTCAGATGTTATGTTGTCTTCAAACAAATGAAGAAATAGATAACAGCAACAATATGACTTATACATGCAATGCATTCTAATGCCCTTCCCCTGCACATGTACATGCACCCTTCTAAGTGCTGTTACTCAAGTTGCTGCCATTAATTTAGTTTTATTCTTTCTTTCCATACTTGTTCGCTGCAGCTAATGAGGGCAAGGAAAATGTCAGGTCCTTCTAACTGCTCCTGGTGCTGCAGTTACTTTTGCTAGTCCCCCCCCATGAGGTGTGTTTAGTGAGGGGAAGGGAAAAGGATAGATTTTATATTTTTATTCTATTTTTTTCACATTTGGTAACCACAGTGTTTTGACAACTCTTAGTGGGGTTTATTGACATGGCATCCATTTTTTCCATTTGTTCTTCATAGCAGTTGAAGCTGCAGACTGCTTCTTATCAGGCTCTCCTCATAAATAAAAAACCTTTTGGAAAATGATCACTCTCCACAATTGTTTCATTTAATGTTCTACCCATTTTATAATACTAATTATTTCATTCTCTGATAATCTGCTTAATCCATTTCAGTGAACCTATGCCAACACTACACTCAGTGAGACTAATCTAGAATGGACATCATCCCTTCACAGGGTATACACACACACACACACACACACACACACACACACACTCTCAAATACAGCACATACACCTATGGCCAGTTAAAAGGATAACCAATTCACCTACAGAATGTGGACGGAAACTGGAGAACCCAGCAAAAAAATAAAAACACACACAAAGGATGTGCAAACTCCTTTTATAAGACACTCCAGCCAAGAAGCAAACTGGAGAACCAAGTGCTTTGAAGCAGAGATTAGTGTAGGCAGAAACAGCACAGTAGGAAGCTTTTGCCTTGTTAAGTTTGAAAAAGCAGTTTGAGTCATACATTGCCTGTTCTAGTTAAATCATTGTGTAGTAGGTTATCCATTGTATTAGTTACTTTGTAACTTCACATTTGCAGATCAGCTGTTGCTTGAAATAGAGATACTTTGAATGGGACTACACCTTTAATGGAGGATGACACCATCATCTTCAGTGCTTACTTCTCTTTGAGACTTCTAGAAGAATCTTTCCATGCAGGGAGGTTGTAGCTGTGTGCCACAAAAATGACATCACAACATATCCTCATCATATTGTAGAGCTGGGGATAGGGGTGACAAAATTTACTATAGAATGCAGTTGTTTGCATGATCAGTACCCATTAAATGATACCCTATACTTACTGAGTACTACTTGAAGAAGTTTCTAAGGAACAACGGCATTAGGGAAAAAAGACATCAGTATTTGAAAGGCAAATAGATTCTAGTGGAAGTAAAAAGAAATTTGCATTATGAATCATGTTCTTCTTGCATACAGCATTATATGTTTGTCTTATCTATAGATGTCATTCAAAAACATATTTTCCTTGAAACACCAAAACACACTATTCTAACAGATGACAGAGATCATTCAGTGAATGACCAGAATTGCTTACTTTACAGAGGAATGTCTGTTTTTGCAACAGAGCTGTTATGAAACTGGGTAAACTTTGGAAATCAGCACATTACAAAACATGGAACAAAACTGCAAAATGCATACCATTAGAGAGTCAGAACTTTTGATAGTGATAATGGAGAACACAAGACTGAAATAGTGTCTTTGCATGAAGTATTACAGCAGGTGTAGTTGTACACATGTACAGTGCTCGCATGACATTTTAAATCACGATCACAGAGACACTATTTCAGTCCAATGTTCTTCATTGTTGCAGTTTGCAGAATGTCCCTTTTCTGCCTCAAATTAACTGTAATCAAAGTAATATCTAAAAAAGTTTCCTTCTTGGTCATACATCTCAACTGCCCATGATTTTGCCTATATTGTTGCCCTGCTGGTAAATCACTACAGATTGCTGTCAAATTACAAACACACACACACACTGAGGGTTAGTTAATCATTGATGTATGACATAGTTCTAAACCTCTTAGCTCAAACATTCTGAAGTCAAAATAATTTGGGTGAAGTCCCAAAATCAAGGACAGATTTTAAATATTGCTCTTATCAACTTAATTGCTAGAATAACAGGTTTTGCATTAACATGCATTTCTTATAGGATAGAAAGTCTGTGATTATTTTGTAACTTTAAGCAATCCTCAGTGACTTGCTAGAAATCCATACATTTTTATGAAGAACAGACCAAAGATTTGAAGCAGAAATCTATACATTCCAGGAAATTCTGGACAACTGAGATGTATGATGCCAGACTTTATAGAGTTTCATACTTCAGCAAAATTGGAGAACACAGAACTTGTTCGTATTCATAGATACAAGTTTTGCTCAGTCCAGTGGTCTCCAGTATTGCCCTTTTTATTGCAGGTGAGTTGCTAATTATTAGTGGGAAAATGTTCTTGTATGAAAATAAACTAGAATCAATGTAATTTCCTGTTATTTAGCACCCGTTGTTTTTTTTTAAAAAAAATATTACATTTTGAAAGAACTTGAATCAGGTTTATAGCAAAAAATAAACTAAAAATATATAAACTACATACAAGACCCACAACAAAATTTAACATTAAACAAAACCATAAGACTTTTCCAGTAAGTCTCTTATCTCTTAGTTTTTGCCAAGATAACTGCTTATGTGTGATATCTGATGTTTGTTTATACACAGTCTGTATTTCTTTATTACATACATTTTTACTAAAGACATAAATTTAGAGAAAAGAGGATATTTTTACTTTTACAATTCATCCTGATGACTTTCTTAGCTATAGCCAGAATGGCCCAGATGAGCGGCACTTGAATTCTTGGTATGGAATTTGGAATTGGAACACTGAACAAAATCAAAGAGATTGCAATGATGCACTTGTCTGACCAGAGAGCTTTGACAAAGTTTCTAAATTCTGACCAGAACAGAGTAATCATTTAATACTCTACAAACATACGAACCCAATTTGTCTCTAAAATTTTATCACACCTCCAACATTTTAAATTTTCTTTCTTATAGATCAAGACTATTTTATGAGGTGTTAGAAAACTTCTATGCAAAAAAGTCCAAGTAAAAATTATCCAATAGAGTGATGAAGTGGTGTTCCATATAGACTTCAATTATAGTTTTCTATTAGCTTCTGAAATGCTTTCCTTATTAATTTTAGTTGAATAATCCCAAAAAGATGAATCAAAAACTTCAAATTCTGATCTTAAAGTCTTATAAATTATTGCTAAACGAGGTTTATTTTTAACTATATCACTACCAATTTTAGAAAAGAAACCCCAAATTTTGGGGATAGGTTTAGCAGTCATATTTAAAGTAATTTATAAATTATTATAAAGACATTCCCTTAAAGTTTGTATGTTTAACCAGTTGCTTTTGTTTATACTATAACCAGCCAAAAGCCAATCAGCTGTACATATTTTATCATCTAAAAATTGAAACCAAAATTTTAAATTATTTTCTTCAAGATCCATTAAATTACTGCCATTAAAAGAATCAAAAATTCATTAGTATAAGTTATATGAAATGTCAGAATTAGCAAATGTTTCACCAAATAATTACTGTCCACCACCTACTTAAACATATTTAGAATATAAATAATACTTGGCAAACAAACTGAAAAAATTCTGGAATTCACGCAGTAGTCTTTTAAAACTCAATAAATGTTATTAATGCTTGTAGGAAATTTGTTTTCAATTCAGGGATTATGTTTGAGATTAAAATAGTTTCTTGTATTAGTTTCCAATTTGAAGTATAAGAATAACGTAAGACTTACTAAATCTATAACATCAGCTTTAGCATATAGTTCAGTATTGGGAAATCCAATCTCATTCTCCTCCCAACTTTTTGCATGACAATCAAAAGCTATTCTTGGTTTTTGAGGATACAATAACAACTCAAGTAGCATTGACTTCAACTGTTTAATAGTTTTTTAGAGGGAAGAAGAATCAATGATTGAATAAGAAATAAAAATTTTGGTGACATTATCATTTTTATCAGTATCATTCCATTTTCAATTGAAAAGAATCCATTCAGCTGAGATCTCAACTCTATAGCTGTGCCAGTGGGGAGTTTAATTGGGGATCTGGAAAAAGAGGGAGAACCCAGCCCCAGACTGACTGTAGTCTATGTGTGCTCTTAATGGAAATTGCCCTTGATGCAGAAAGTTGCATCTGGAAATACTGTGTGTGTACCTGTTATCCTTCCAGTGTATGTCCCCCACTGTTGCCAGTGGTGACGATTGAGGCTTCTTGATTACTGGTCCAGTGGTGGGTCATCACTTAGATAAAAATGATCCAATTTTTACATTAGAGGGAGCATTGTTATATAGTTTTATTAACTCTCTAAAATCTAAGGAAAAGTTATATTCTTTAAGCACTTTTTGCAAATGTATCCAATTTATTGAGTCAAAACCTTTGTCAACATCTAGACTTATTATTGAAAGTTCTTTTTTATTCTTATTGGCAATATCTATCAAAGATAAGAATCTAATGATGTTATCTTGTACTTTCCTATTTAAGATAAAAAAACAGTTTGATCATCTTCCACTAAATTTGACATTATATGATTTAATGTTTTTGCCAATATGCACATAAAACTTTTGTAATCAACATTTAAAAGAGAAATGGGTTGGTATGGTAAACATAACTTGAGATCCTTTTCTGGCTTGAAGATAGGGGATATCGGTGAGTGTTTCCAAGAAGGAGGAATATTCAGCGTGTTTCTGATCTCATCAAATGCATTTAATACCCTTAAAATATTATCAGGGAATATTTTATAAAACTCAGAAATGATTCCATTCAAACCAGGGGCTTTATTACTTTTTAAATTCTTAATTTGTTCCTTCAACTCCCTGTAAGAAATTGATTTATCTAAACTACCCTTTTATTCATTTGTTAGTTTGTTTTAAAAACTGTTGGTTATATCACTATTATCCAAAGTCAATTTAATATTAATTACTTCATAATGTTTTCTAAAAGCTTCTGATATGTCTGTTAAATCTATTTTTTTTTACTTTTATTATTTAATTTATAGGTGATCTCTTTAATATGATATATATATATATATATATATATATATATATATATATATACATATATATATATATATATATATATTTTTTTTTATCTAATGGCTAATCTGTGTACATTTTTAGGATTAACACTTTATTATTGCAATTTAATCTTTTCCATATTTATTGAGACTTTATGATTTAAGATTTCTATGTATTTCCTTCAATTCCAAAGTTTTATTTTTATCATGGGGTTTTAAATTCAAGTTTAAAGTATCAATTTTTTTACTGTACAAGAATTAATTCACTGTCCCATTCCTTCTTTTTATAATGGAACCAACTAATTTTAATCCTACCATATAAATAGGTTTTTAAAGTGTCCCATAGTATAACATCCGTTGTCTTTCCATTATTATTAAAATCCATAAACAAGTTTATTTCCTTTAAAAAAAACAATTCATCACCCATTTCTCATTAGCACATTATTGAAAAAAAATATTATGATAAAAAAATCCAAGTACACAGATTTTTCCAATACAAAAAAATTAAACCAAGAATTTCATATTTTAAATCAGAATTAAAATCTCTGAAATAAACCAAACTTGTGAAATCATGGTAAGTAACATTAAAATGGCAAACAGATAATATTCACCGTGTTCAATACATGCCAACCTGCACACTCAGAATCTGAATTAAAATGAATATGCCATATGAAAATGTAAGATGTTACGTGTGATTCTGAAAAATTTTAATCTAAATCTAAACTCTCCACTGTTCAGTATTGAACAGAAGAGGCTCTGCTTTGTGATTTTTGATTTGCTCGTATGCCGATATACAAGCCAATCAACAATCACAAAGCTTATCTCAAGGATCTGGAACATACACTTAACCGGCATCTACAATCCCCACGAGTGCTGGTTAAGTGAGACTTTACTGTATGTTTTTTTGAGGGGGGAGCCCAATGAACACTGAAGGGACCATAAGAAATGTGGGCATCCAGGTCAACAGCAACCTCACCTTCGACCACCACATTGCCACTGTGGTCAATGTCTTTCTATGTGGCATATCTTATAACCAAAGGTTTCATATCCAGGAAGAAAGAGGTCATCATCCCTCTCTACTCCTTCCTCATTAGACCAGTCATATAATATAATGCCGCACTTGAAATGTACCTGACCAGACACCTGCAACAGCTGGAGAGGCCACAACAGTACCTCACAAAAAGGATCATAGGCCTTAAACACATGTCCTACATGGACAGACTCAAGAAACATCAGATGTTCTCAGTCTGCTATCGTCTACTTAGAGGTGATCTCTGCTTGACTTATAAAGCCATGTCTGACCCAGCCCTACTTGAAATGCTACACCTAAACAAATCCCAATCCCCCCATGCCACACACTTGAGAGATCACAACCTCATTACCACAATCAACAGAACATGCTGGAGGGACAGGTTCATCTCCCAAGGACTGCCCATACTCTGGAATAAGCTTCCCATTTATGTCAAGCAGAGCACCTCACTGGCCCTCTTCAAGAGAAATCTTGACGAGTGGATGGGTAACAAAGTTCACCCCAGGGATCACTCCAGTGCCCCTACTGGATAGAGGCACTGTGAACTAACATTGGGGGTGGGGCGTCAGGGCAATTTTTGGGGTTAGGCTTGTAAAGGCTAAAGGGCCATTAGCCTAGTACACACCTATGAACTGTAGTGAGTTGGCAGACTGAAAATTCCCTGCAAACTACTCTATCAAAAATACTGGGTGAGCAAATTGGTGTAACTAAGGAAAGGATTTTTTGAGCTTTGATACAGAATTGGAATTGCCTAGGCATAGTAAGGCCTTGCTGAGTTTAATTCTGGTGATTTCCAAAAAATCAATTACAAGAAAATGGAATTCAAAGTCTAAAACAACCATACTAGAAGTAGTGAATATATTAACAGAGATAAAAGAACTAGAATGTGAATTATGGGAACAATACATGCAGAATGAGTTTAAGGGAAGGCAGGAATTGAATGAGCTATGTAATGTCTGATGAACCATGACTGTAGAGAAGATTTTATGTTACATATAATGTTTGCAACTGAAAATATGTCTATACAGTTTGTTTCCATTTATATAAAGGTATGATTACCTATGTCATAATTGATGATAATTCAGTAAAGATGATTCTTGTATAAACAAAGAGTGCTGGATGACATCTACTACTAGCAGTATACTGCAGAGATTTTCGGGGATATAAAATAGATTTTTGGCAGAGGAGTAGCTAGGGTGGAGCGAAGGTTACAGCTGCCCTGGGTGCAAAATGTCAGGGGGCAAGATCGGCAGATGCAGATCAGTTTTCAGTGTATTACAGGCATAAAAAAATGAATGTCAGTATTGGATTTGTGTTCAGAACTTTTTTTTTTTATTTTAGCTCCTGAAGACCAAGAGAACCTCAACTTGAAGTTGGGGGCACCTTACTAAGAGATGGTACTGGGCTCTATAATAGCTAGTTACACGTCTACTTTGTAGAGAAAGAATTGCAAATATAAATATGGCTGATACAACTAGTTTATAAGCTTCAGAAGTTTTCAATGGACTAGTAAAGAGATTCTAGTACACAAGCACTGCAAATTAAGTATGCAGTACCAAAACACAAGGCATTACAGGTAATATGTAAGTTGGTACGTAACTATTAAAGTTTATCCGGAATGAGCTTCCTTACATGTCGTTGAAAGGTGTCTTGTGAATTTGTAACTCTTTTATTTTGAGCTCTCTGATTTTATGGCCTCCTGTTTGTCATTTCCATTCTGTCAATGGGAGAGTGAAATTGCTATGTGTAGCACAACTATTTTCACCATTGCTGGGTGTTTCTGTTTTCCCATAACTGCATAGCAACGGAGTTGGTATACATACATCATGCGGTTTACTATTGACATTTCGAATCCGCTTTGGTCGAACATTTAAAATGTCAACTTTAAATGTGGAATTCTGAATACCAAAAAGTACGTCAAAGAGAAAATGAATATATTGACAACCATGGTTCAATGTATTCGACATCGCAGGAGGTGATGTCACTCACCTCCTGCTATGCAAATTAACGTACTGTTAAACTGTACAGTCAACGGTATGTTAATTCTACTGTTCTGCAAGGGGGGCTATGCCCCCCTGCAACCCCCCACACACACACTGCACATTAAATATACCAACTCCGAGATTGCACTTCAGTGAGGAAATGGGCTAATTCCCTGTTCCTCACTGAATTGCGATCCCCCTGCACAATGTCAAACCCAAATGCTTGAATTATACTACCCGTTCGCTGTAGTGTAGTTGATCGATTTGGGTTTGACATTCTGCCAACTTGAAAACTGCAAGTCAGCTATATGCTGGTCGACTGATGCAGTGTCAAGGTTTTCATTGTAAACCCATCAGGCTGAGGGTGCAGTGGGACTTACCCCTGGAAAAAAGGTCACAAGTTTTGAGTAAGTGATTTTTTTTTTAAGTTGCAGGATCAAAGAATTGAGGTCAGCTACTCGGTATTTCTTGGGATTAGGAGTAGAAGAATCATAAGTGAACTGATTGGAACACAGTTTTCAGTAACATGTGAGAAGGTCCTTCATCACTGCACACAGTTACAATTCCATTGCACCTGCAGATGTTTTTTTTTCCAAATATATTTCAGATGCCTTCTTTTCAGGGATTATCTTAAAGCATGAAATACCTTGTTCCAGCATTTGTCAACATGAACTGGATAGCATAAATCTTGATGTTTAAACATTCTTTTAGGGATTTATACTAAATATGTATTAGTATAAATACCTATACATTGCTACACAAGAATATTAGCCAAAGCATGAAACTTGGAGTACAGCAGATAATAAGCAAAAGTGATTTAAGTTAGGAACAACTGCTGATTAAACTGCAATATCTGTGGGTACAAAAAGCTAAGCAGTGGCATGTTCTGTAGTGATGCCCTATAGGAAATCTAGCTATGCTATTGCAAGCCACCTGGAGTTTATGCAGTAATGGCAACTGCAGGTTACTTAGAAGATAAGCGGACTATAGAACTAAACAGAGTAAGTTCATATTAATAGATAATCAAAAAACAGGAGATGAGTCAGTGCTGGCAGTATAGGGGATAAAGTCATGACTATGACCCAGGCAACCCAGGTTCGATTACCACCTTGGAAGCTTAACACAGTTTACAGGTGGGGTGAGCATGTGCATCACAGTGGAGGGGACAAGGAAAGCAGGGTGCACTCAGCCACAATCCCACAGAGGAGAGATGGCTTTGCAGTGGGTGTCCTGGAGAGCGGCTTATGACTCGCCAAGCCATTGCCTTCATTAGTGTGTGAACAGACACAAGTGTATTGAGTTCTTGTAGTGATACAGTAGCCCATCTCCTCATCCAAGATTGCAGTTAGGGACTTAAACTAAATGCTGTCATTGCTGGGGTGACAGTGAGTGCCCAAACTCCCTGATGTCTGCCTGAATGACAGCCCTTCTGGACAACTTTTACCCTAGCATATCTTGGGCTTCCCTACCACCAGGGAATCTTCTTCTTCTTTCGGCTGCTCCCATTAGGGGTCGCCACAGCAGATCAACTATTTCCATTTCCTTCTGTCCTCTGCATCTTGCTCTGTCACACCAACCACCTGCATATCCTCTCTCACCACATCCATAAACCTTATCTTAGGCCTTCCTCTTTTCCTGTTACCTTGCAGCTTCATCCTTAGCATCTTTTTCCCAATATACTCTGCATCCCTCCTCAGCACATGTCCAAACCAATGTAATCTTGCCTCTCTGGCTTTGTCTCCAAACCTTCCGACCTGTGCTGGCCCTCTAATATACTTATTCCTAATCCTGTCCATCCTTGTCACACCCAGTGCAAATCTTAACATCTTCAGCTCTGCCACGTCAAGCTCTGACTCCTGCCTTTTTGTCAATGCCACTGTCTCCAACCCGTATAACATAGCTGGTCTCACTACCCTCTTGTAGACCTTCCCTTTCACTCTTACTGGTACTCGTCTGTCACAAATTACTCCTGACACTCTTCTCCACCCACTCCATCCTGCCTGTACTCTATTCCACACTCACCATTACTCTGAACTGTTGATCCCAAGTACTTAAACTCATTCACCTTCACCACCTCTACTCCCTGCATCCTCACCATTCCTCTATCCTTCCTCTCATTCACACACATATATTCTGTCTTAGTCCTGCTGACCTTCATTCCTCTTCTCTCTAGAGCATATCTCCACCTCTCCAGGGTCGTCTCCACCTGTTCCCTACTCTCACTACAGATCACAATGTCATCTGCAAACATCATAGTCCACGGGACTCCTGTCTGATCTCATCTGTCAACCTGTCCATCACCATTGCAAATAAGAAAGGGCTCAGAGCTGATCCTTGATGTAATCCCACCTCCACCTTAAATGCATCCGTCACTCCCACCGCAGACCTCACCGCTGTCACACTACCCTCGTACATATCTTGTACCACTCTTACATACTTCTCTGACACTCCTGACTTCCTCATACAATACCACATCTCCTCTCTAGGCACCCTATCATATGCTTTCTCTAATTCCACAAAGACACAATGCAACTCCTTCTGACCTTCTCTGTACTTCTCCATCAACACTGTCAGAGCAAACATTGCATCTGTAGTGCTCTTTTCCTGGCATGAAACCATACTGCTGATCACTAATCATTACCTCCCTTCTTAACCTAGCTTCTACTACTCTTTCCCATAACTTCATGCTGTGACTGATCAGTTTAATCCCTCTGTAGTTACTACAGCTCTGCACATCACCCTTATTCTTAGAAATCAGTACCAAAACACTTTTTCTCCATTCCTCAGGCATCCTCTCACTTTCCAAGATTTCATTAAACAATCTAGTTAAAAACTCCACTGCTATTTCACCTAAACACCTCCATGCTTCCACAGGTATGTCATCTGGACCAACAGCCTTTCCATTCTTCATCCTCTTCATAGCTATCCTTACTTCCTCCTTGCTAATCCACTGCACTTCATTATTCACTATCCATACATCATCCAACCTTCTCTCCCTCTCATTCTCTTCATTCATCAACCCCTCAAAGTACTCTTTCCATCTGCTCAACACACTCTCCTCGCTTGTGAGTATGTTTCCCTCATTATCCTTTATCACCCTTACCTGCTGCACATCTTTACTAGCTCGGTCCCTCTGTCTAGCCAATCGGTACAGGTCCTTTTCTCCCTCCTTAGTGTCCAACCTTTTATACAACTCTTCATACGCCTTATCCTTAGCTTTTGCCACCTCTCTCTTTGCCATGCACCTCATCTCCTTATACTCTTGTCTACTTTCTTTCATCTCTTTGACAATCCCACTTCTTCTTCGCCAACCTCTTTCTCTTTATACTCTCCTGTACTTCTTCATTCCACCACAAGGTCTCCTTGTCCTCCTTCTTCTTTCCAGATGTCACACCAAGCACCCTTCTAGCCATCTCTTTTGCTAGCTCTGCTGTAGTTACCCAGCTATTCGGTAACTCTTCACTGCCACCCAGTGCCTGTCTTAACTCTTCCCTGAACATCACCTCACAATTACCCTTTTTCAGTTTCCACCATCTGATCCTTGGTGCTGCCCTCACACTCATCCTCCTTCTTGATCACCAATGTCATCCTACAAACCACCATCCTATGCTGCCTAACTACACTTTCCCCTGCCACCACTTTACAGTCTCCAATCTCCTTCATATTTGCCCTTCTACATAAGATATAATCCACCTGTGTGCATCTTCCTCCACTCTTGTATGTCACCCTATGCTCCTCCCTCTTGTTAAAATACGTATTCATCACAGCCATGTCCATCCTTTTTGCAAAATCCACTACCATCTGACCTTCTGCATTCTTTTGCTTAACACCATACCTACCCATCACTTCCTCGTCCCCTCTGTTCCCTTCACCAACATGCCCATTGAAATCTGCTCCAATCACCAGTCTCTCACCCTTGGGTACAGTCATCACCACTTCATCCAACTCACTCCAAAATGTTTCTTTCTCATCCATCGCACACCCAACTTGTGGAGCATATGTACTAACAACATTCATCATTACACCATCAATTTCCAGCTTCATAAACATCACTCTATCCGACACTCTTTTCACCTCCAAAACACTCTTAGCATACTCTTCCTTCAGGATAATGCCTATGCCATTTCTCCTCCCATCCACATCATGATAAAACAATTTGAAACCACCTCCGATACACCTAGCCTTGCTCCCCTTCCATCTGGTCTCTTGCACACACAATATACCAACCTACCACCAGGGAATGAATGGGCTTAAGTCTGATGAGGGAGACTTGATAGTTACGGGCACAGGAGAAAAAACACATACAAAAAACATCATGGGACAGAAATAAGTCACTTGTACAGATTTTGACACAGCATTGTGTGTGTTTGTCAAACCATAAATAGCTGTTATAATGAGACTCAGCATGTTGTTAAGGTTAGCATTACTTCCTCAAATGGTGCCTTATACAGAGATGTTAAAGTAAGGCACTCTTTTGATGGCATGGGGATACAGGAACAGTTTTTAAAGAGGATGATGGGCTGAAGTTAACAGAATAGTCTTTGGATAAGCTACTGATGTTAAAATGATGATTTATGTTTTTTGCTTAAGAAGAGCATAGTCTTAGTCATGGCACTGTTATGATGAGAAGTCTCATAGTATTAAGCATAACTACAGAGAATTAAAGCTGGAATGCAGTTTGGCATTGACTGTGATAATTCTACTTTTGATGCAAAAAGAATTGTAGTCTCACTGGTGTATTGGAGCAGTTATGCTTCCTCACAGAAAAGGGCCATGTTGTACAGAAAGATAACAGAAAGGAGCAGGTCTGTTGCTTAATCCTGGGGACTACAATAGTACCAAGGCAGTTATTGCCAGATGGTACCATTCATCTGAATGACTTCCTTTTTTTCTTGATAACTTTTAAACTAATTGTTCTCAATGTCAGTGAGTCTACAGCTACTTAAGTTCATAAGACATGTTACATTGCCAACAGTACTTAATACCTTCAAAAAGTCCAAAAACACTAAATCAGCAATTCAACCATGATCCAGTCGGCCATGGATAGATTCTCCAATATCCTGAAGGGTAGAATCAATGATCTCTGAATGAGAAACTGCACAGGCAAAGCAACCAGTAATCAAAACAAACTGCACAGTCTGGGTGGATAGGAAGGAATGTACTCTGTGGAAAATACCAAGTAGTCACACAGGGGACCAGAAAAAGTAAAATAAGATACACTCAGTATTTCCAAATGCAGACCTCTCTGCATCAAGCACAATTTCCTGTAAGAGCACTGTCAGAGAAAAATACTTCAAAAGACCAAAAGCATAAGGTTTAGTTCAGGTATCTTTATTCTTGCGCAAGGAGACAAAAAAATGCAGTTACAGAGTTTGTCTGACTAAATCAGGAAGTGTCACAATTATTATACCTTTCTTTCAAGACATTGCCCACTACGACTGACGTAGTAGATCACCAGTTCACAATTATGTTACTTTGCAGATGTTTCTCACATTTCTAGCTGACTCTTCAAAGTTTAAAAAAGATTTTTTAGTAAACAGGATGGCCTTGACGACCACCGGTCAATTATAACTTTCTTGCTATGTGATGTTACAAGTCTAGGTACTATGGCTAATTCAAGCACAATGCAAGTACAGATTTCTGAAGCAGTTCATTGTTTATAGTATCTAACTATCTTACAGCTTGTGCACTTTTTCATTAGTACGAACAGAGCTTATTGTCTATAATGAATGGATCTACAGAAATTATTATTCTTCGTTTAATTTCCTGACCTAGCAGAAAATCACCTGCTTTCCAGTACATTTCCAAGGCATAAACATGTATTTTGCTGTGCTAGCAAACTAGGTCAGAGTGCATCTTGCAGTGTCAGAAAGCACAATTTCAGAAAAGCATGTTTTCAGTTTCAAATAGAACTAATACTGCATGTAGAATAAAAACGTGTTAATCTTCCCTTATTTAAAATAAGCATTGCACACATATGTTAATACATATTTTTCTAAAATTTCCCCCCTGTTAATACTTTTTATTCTATTTCAAAAGCATAAACAGTTTGTTTCTTCTCCTAACCTCTTCCTTTGAGGATTTGCAGCTAAGAGAGTCATTCAGTTTAAACTTATGAAAGTGTTTCCTTTTTCAACAGTTCTTCAATTTCATTACTTTGATACAAAGTCTCAGAAACTGACATGTCTATAAAATCTTTGATTAATTTTTTCATGCAGGGAATTCCACAGCAAATACATGCTCCTAACAAAAGTAATCCCAAACAAATGGCAATCAGGATGTTCATTAGGATGGAACCCCACCCCCCAAATAAATTCTGGAAAAAGTCCGTCAGTGGGTTCGGGCCTGGCATGGTCATGTCTGACACTTGCTGAATCACTTCCAAATGATCATTGATCTCGTGTTTATTGTCGGGAATAAATGAACAACACTCATCTTTGATTAAAGCACACGTACCACCTCTCGCCGCTAGGGTGAAGTCAAGAGCCATGCGGTTTTGAAGCACCACAGTTCTCATTGCATTTAGTTCATCAGTCATTAATTCAAGAGCAGAAAAAGTTGCATTGCTCATGACCTCGAGAAGTTTGGATAGCTTTCTCAGTTCCCAAATTGATTTAACTGCACCATATGCAGGGGCTATGCCAGCCCAGGATATGATAGTGTCACTCAAGTCCACGTGTGCTAGTTTACTTTTGTCTTTTACGGAGTTATGGTTTCTCCAGCCTGCTACGATCTGTCCCACTGGATTCTCAGGTTTCTTGATTGGATTTTCAGGTTTCTTTGCGACATCTCTGACATTTCGAATTCTCCCATGAGGCAAAGCTGTAGTGTGTCGTATGGCCGGGACCAGGTAACCCAAAAAACAACTGCCGGACCAATTCTCAGGCAACCATTTGTATGCCTTTTTCCCACATATGAAATAACAGTTTTCTACCTTAGTATTGATGTAAACCTTCCCTGCATGAAACATTTTCTTATGTATAATAGACAGTTGCTTTAAAAGAACAGGATTATGTTGTATATCACTGACAGTTTTATGCAAGGACTCAAAGTATGAGTCATAATCTGCATCACAAATTGTTTCTGTATTTTTAGCATTTTTAGGTTTAATATAACATTTATAAGAAACAGTCACATTACATTTACTCCAACCTACTTGAATCATGTCATTCTTAAAAAAGCATACAATTCCTGTTTGTGTAACAGGTAGGAATAATGCAATCTTGTCTCTAGATTTCACAGGTGTAGTCTCAAAAATCAAGTTTTCCCAGGTCTCATTGACCCCCAGGGGACAGCAGCCATAAATAATCCCCCGTATGCTGTTGGTATAGCTGTGCAAATCCAACAATTTTAAATATTAAAAGTCTCAGCATACACATATTTGATTGCTTGGTAAGTGTTAAAGTTCGGATGCCAGTCTATGAGTGTTGAATCACGTTTGCTCAGTCTGGCTGGTGTGGCTGAAGAAAAGAAAGGCCACAGCAAAAGCCACAGCAAAAAGAATATTGTCACTAATGCAGTTATTAAGATGATTGTGCAACACTGCTGAAGTCGTTCAGTATTTCTATTGTCTCTAGGTCTTGTCATTTTACTGCTGCTGTGTGTTAGCAAGAGTTTTATCAAGTTCAAAGTTTTTGACTAGTTTACAGTGTGTCAAATGAATCCAAGATGAACGTTCCACAATCTTGACTGCTGTGGGCATGCTCAGCAGTACATGATACTGACCTTCCCACTTTGGTGTCGTCCAATTCTTCTTTTTGATTGTCTTCACCCAGACCCAAGTGCCTGGGGCTACTGCTACTTCGAATGGTTTGGTTTGGTCTTCATCTGAAACAGAATTAAACTGTAAAAGATGTTTGTTATTCAGCATACTCATATAATCTGCAAGTGTCCAATCTGCTTCCTGGTCTGCAGGCATGAGAGGTTTCCACTGAGGTATATAATAAGCTCTTCCGAAAATCTTTTCGAAAGGTGTCAATCCTTTTGCATTTGGAACAGTTCTCATGCTCAACAGTGCCAGGGGCAAACAGTACACCCAGTTCTTCTGTGTGTCTACCATAAGTTTTTTAAGCTTATTCTTTAAAACTCCATTGTTCCTCTCTACTAACCGTGCAGATTGAGAGTGATATGCACAGTGATGTTTTAAAGAAATACCAAAATACTGGCTTAACTGTTGTAAAGTTTGGTTAACGAAATGTGTACCATTGTCACTGTAGATACTTTCCGGTATGCCAAATCTAGGAATAATTTCTTTAACTAGGGTCTTTGCAACAGTGGCTGCATCTGGTTTACTAGTTGGAAAGGCCTCCACCCATTTGGAGAACATATCCACAATGACAAGGCAGTACTTTTTATTTTCACATTTGCTCAATTCTATGAAATCCATACAGATAGTATGAAACGGATACGGTGGTGTAGGGAAACTCCCTTGCTTGGGCTTTAATGCCCCTTGTGCATGATGTTTATTACAAGTGTGACATGACAGGCAAAATTTTTAGTGTAGTTTGTAAACCGCACGTAGCGAATACCCGATTCACTAACTGTACCATCCCCCCTGTTGAGACATGGCTCTGCCCATGGCTCAACAAAGCTGCATATCTAAATAAATTAGACGGTAATATTGGTTTTCCCTCTTTGGAGATGTACAGCCCTTCCTTGAGAATTGCTCCTCGTCTTTTCCATTTTTGTTTTTCAGCTTGTGTAGTAAGTGTCTGCATTGTTTTCAACATTTCTAAGTCTAAAATCTCAGAAGGTTGTAATTCCTCATTCAAAAGAAATGCTTCTGAGGCTGCTTGCTTTGCAGCTGTGTCAGCTCTCAAATTGCCTTTTGAAATCCTATCTTGCTGTTTTGTATGAGCTATGCATTTACAAATAGCTACTTTCTGAGGCAACTGAATAGAATCTAACAAATCTAAAATAAACTGTGCATGGTTAATCGGTTTGCCAGTAGATGTCACCATTCCTCGATTCTTCCACTGTTGTGCAAAAACATGTACAGTAGAAAAAACATACTGGCTGTCTGTAAAAATGTTTACGCTTTTACCCTTTGCTAAGGTACATGCCCGTGTCAAGGCAATCTACTCTGCTGCTTGTGCAGATAAGTTATGTGGTAGAGGTTTCGCTTCTACAATCTCAGTATCAGAAACTACTGCATAACCTGTTAGGTTCTGTCCTGTAGGACTCCTTTTGCATGAGCCATCCACGTAATATGTTACCTCGGCATCATCCAAGGGAACATCCGTGAGGTCTTTTCTAGGCAGTGTCTTTTGCTCAATTACCTGCAGGCAGTTATGGGGTGTGCCGTCCACAGGAGTTGGGAGCAAGGCAGACGGATTCAAAGTAGTACATCATTCAATTGTCATGTGAGGTTGACTCAGCAATATAGTCATACAAGAAAGATGCCTAGCAGGGGAAAGATATGCTACTTTTTCTTGCAGTAAAATGATTGCGACTGCATGAGGCACTCTCAATGTGAGAGGGTGGAATAACACTACTGAGGCTGAAGCCTGCACTGCCATTGCAGCTGCAACTACTGCTTGTACACAGTGGGGTAGAGACCGCGCCACTGGGTCCAGTTGTGATGAATAATAAGCAATGGGGCATTGTTTGTCCCCATGCTGTTGAGTCAATACTGATGTCATATAACCTTGCTTGCAATCTACAGTTTGGAAAAAAACGTTTGTGATAATTTGGTAATCCTAAAACTAATGATGATGCTATCAATTGTTTCAGTTTGCAGAAAGTTAATTCTGCTTCTGGTGTCCACTGTATTAAATCTTGTGCTGCCATAGGCTTCTTAAAAATCAGGTCAGTTAAAGGTGCAGATTCCAAAGCATAGTTTGGGATCCAGCTTCGACAAAAATTAGTCGTACCCAGGAAGGACATCATTTCCTTCTTGGTTGTGGGTTTTGGTGCTTGTAAGATCGCTACTTTTCTGTCCTCATCTAATGTTCTGCCATCTTTGGATATTACATATGCAAGGTATTTCACTTGTTTTCTCCAAAGCTGCAATTTATTTTTGTTTACTTTGTGTCCTTCAACTGCTAGGAATTTTAATAATGCTATAGTATCTTCCTTACAATCTTGATGGGTAGGGGCGGCCAGCAGGATGTCATCAACATAAAGTAAAATTTGACTACCTCTCGGTGGGATAAATCCTGCTAAATTACTTGCCATCTCTTGTGAGAATATCGTTGGGCTTTCACTACAGCCCTGTGGTAGTCGCGTATATGTATACCGCTTCCCCTGAAATGTAAATGCAAACCAATATTGGCTGTCAGGGTGTATCGGTATCGAAAAGAACGCATTGCTGATATCTACCACAGAAAAATACTTCTGTTGAGGTTTTAAATCATTCAACAAGGTATGTGGATCTGGCACCGTAGGTGCTATTGGTATTACTGTGTCATTTACAGCTTGTAAATCTTGGACCATACGCCATTCTCCGTTTGCTTTTCTAACTGGGAATAAGGGTGTATTACATGGCGAATCAGGAGATTCCACCAGTATTCCCTTCTTAAGCAAAGCTGCTATGATAGGTTTAATACCTGCCTCTGCATCTTTTCTCAAGGGGTACTCTCTCTTTTGTGGTCAAAATGCTGACTTTGGCGTGATAGTAACTGGTCCTGCTGTGCGAATAAGTCCTATGTCTGACTTTCCTGTTGACCAGAGAGTTTCTGGTATATCTAACAAAGCTTTTTCTTCCTCTTCTAATAAGAGGGCTTGTCAGCTGTCTTTGCTGGACTGCAAGTGTACAGCTGGATGTGTTTGTGTTATCCAGTTCAGTTTCTGTCTTTGTATTCCTTGTTCTGACAGTTCTGATTCTGTCTGTTTTTCCCATTTTGTGATTTTCTCTCCTAGGTCTATCCATTTTAAATCTTCTTCTTTAGTTAAACTAACATGCGGTATTAGATTTGATTTGTAAAGTGAAAAGAACTCCTGGGGTAATGAACAGCTAACTACACTGTTCCCTTTCATGTCTCAGTACAAATTACACAGTACTAATCTGTTTGCATGATTTCTAAACAATTCTTGTTCATATTCTTTGTCAGGTCCTGGTGTATTACAATAATACAGAATACAGTGCAACAGGTGTTTTATGTCAATACAAAGGGAGGGGAACTTACTGATAGCTACATTCATTAACTCTTCAGTTACTGCTCCAGGGCCAGTCGTAACGAAGTCCTGGCTGTACCAGTAAAATGTTTCACCTTCTGTTTGCACTGCAAAAGTATTAGTTTGTCACTGTGCTTCCATACCCTGCATGGTTGGAACTACTGCTATGCCTAATAGTTGCATAAGATCTCTGCCCAAAAGGTTCACTGGGCATTTTGCAGAAACAACAATTTTGCTTTTCTGGGTTAATCCTGAAACAGGATCTGTTATTGTGATGTTATGGGAGAGAGGCTCCCGATACAGCTGTCCATTAGCTGCTTTTACTAGTATAAAGTCATGTGATTCTGAATTTTCTGGTAGTTTAGAGGGGTGTACCAGGGTTCGTGATGCCCCTGAATCACACAAAAGTTTGACTTCCCTCCCTTCTGCCAGGAGTGTCACTTCTGGTTTTGTGTCAGCTAGATAGAGCTCTAAGCTCAGTAAGGCTAGGTCTAATATTTCGTTTTCTTCACTATCAGTAGCTTCCTGCACTTCCTCTATTATCACATTCTCTGCTCCTTCTATCACATTCTCATTTTTCCTTTCTCTATTATTCCTATCTAGTGATTCCTGACTTTCATATAGTCAGTCTTCACCCTCATCGTTTTTGTCTTCCACTGCTGCCTTCTTATTTTTCCTGCAATCCCTTGCCAAGTGTCCCTTTTTCCTGCATTTGAAGCACTCACCTCTTTTCTTTCTCCCTTCAAATTCCTCTGATCGCTGATCAGATTGTTTGTTTCCCCTGGGCATTCTTTTTGCCCTTTTGTCCAGACTGTACTAAATAAACTTCTCCATCTTCCACAGCAGATACTTCGGCTTTCTTTTTCTTTTTGTTATTAAAATGCCTTTCGGCATGTCTAGCATATTTAAGCAGTGATTGTAATCTGCTTGTCCGATGGTCTACCATATGTTTAGTAATGAAACTACTTATGGGTGCAATACTGCCTTTCAAAAATGCATTCTTTAACTGCTGCTCATATGGGGAATCTTGTGTCTGATCTTCAGGCACCTGCATTCCACAGTGATTGTTAAAACATTCTAATAATCTGGCAAAATATCTATCAACAGTTTCACTTTCTTGTTGGATGCATTGATTAATGCAAGTCCAGTCTGCCCTAGGCTTCCATTTCTCAGAAATTCGGTCTGTCAGACCTTTCACTCTGTTATCTAGTTCTGCGCTGCTATGTGGGAAGGGCCTAAGTGCAGTGTCATGGGGATTCCAGTTGCCACTGATCATGTGCCAATCTGGACCTACTATTTGTCTGACTACTTTTTCTACTTCCTCTCCGTTTAAGTGATAACTTAATCTCACGCCCTGTAAGTCTTCTAAGAACTTTCTAAAATTAACTTTTGGATGGGGAATTCCCTCTGTGGCTTTCCGGATGTCTTCCGGTGTCCATGGTTTGTATACTAAGAGAGTTGGGTCCTGCCCTTCTTGTCCTGCCTGAGGATTTGGTACTTCTATGAGTGGGCATATCTCTTCTTCACTCATAGCCCGTGAATTTCCATTCATTTAATTAATTCAATATCCCCTTTTAAATTACGTGTTCGAGACCTAGTCTCGATAGGATCTCTAACAAATGGTAGTGGTTTTATAGGAACAACTGGATATCGTGGAGGTGGGTCAGTTTGTTCTTTTGCTTCATATTCCGGTAAGGGAGCTAGTAAGGGAACCGGAACTGGAGAGGGCGGAGGGGCCGATGCTATAACCAAGATATTATCCTCTTTGTCTAGAAACATTGCTTTTGAATTTTTATTCTTTTGTTCTCTTCGGTTTGCTTCCTCAATCCACCTGTGTGCCTGAGGAACTCCTAATTTACACTGTTTTTTAACCTGACCTTTAGAATCATTTTTTAACTGTCTAATAAGTTTGATAAGCAAGGATCTTTCTAGTTTCCCATCAAATTCATATTTATTAACCCATTTAGTATAATATCTAACGTTGTCGGCGCGCTGTGATTGCATATATTTTGCGTCTTCGGTTAACGGTGGGCTTTGGGGTCTTTTCGTTTTTGTGCACATATTACCCATTTTGTTCTAACCTTTTAAATGTTACGTAACCCTTTTGTTTTTAATGTGGTACCTCCAAGTGTTTACAATCTCTTCAGAATACCTGCCTACTTATTCTGTTTCCCTGATCTATGACAAGATAGCAATATTTCTGTCCCTGAATTTTAAAAATTCTCACAGAACAAATACAATCAAGTCCCTGATCTAAAACAGAAAAAAGTAGATTCACCTTACCTGAGCCTCAGCGATTGGTCACTCACTGTTCAAATGAAACCCGCCTTCAGTCGTAGATCAGAAAAGTGGCTGGCCTCTTTTGCACAACAATTCAATCGGAGGTCTTTCAATGAAGAAGATCCGATGTGGTATTTTCCCTGCGCAGTTTCATGCCACCTGGCCCATCTGATCCCAGGCTAAACGAGGGTTTCCGGCTCCAAAGGACCAAAAAATGTCAGAGAAAAATACTTCAAAAGACCAAAAGCATAAGGTTCAGTTCAGGTATCTTTATTCTTGCGCAAGGAGACAAAAAATGCAGTTACAGAGTTTGTCTGACTAAATCAGGAAGTGTCACAATTATTATACCTTTCTTTCAAGACATTGCCCACTACGACTGATGTAGTAGATCACCAGTTCACAATTATGTTACTTTACAGATGTTTCTCACATTTCTAGCTGACTCTTCAAAGTTTAAAGAAGATTTTTTAGTAAACAGGATGGCCTTGACGACCACCAGTCAATTATAACTTTCTTGCTATGTGATGTTACAAGTCTAGGTACTATGGGTAATTCAAGCACAATGCAAGTACAGATTTCTGAATCAGTTCATTGTTTATAGTATCTAACTATCTTGCAGCTTGTGCACTTTTTCATTAGCATGAACAGAGCTTATTGTCTATAATGAATGGATCTACAGAAATGATTATTATTCTCCATTTAATTTCCTGACCTAGCAGAAAATCACCTGCTTTCCAGTACATTTCCAAGGCATAAACATGTATTTTGCTGTGCTAGCAAACTAGGTCAGAGTGCATCTTGCAGTGTCAGAAAGCACAATTTCAGAAAAGCATGTTTTCAGTTTCAAATAGAACTAATACTGCATATAGAATAAAAACATGTTAATCTTCCCTTATTTAAAATAAGCATTGCACACATATGTTAATACATATTTTTCTAACAAGCACAGAGGGAACACACTCAGCCCGGGGTCTGGGTTTTTCTCTCTGTCCCTTCCCAGGTCCCCAGTAAGGCTCCCTACTGGCACAGCTTCATAGTTAAGTCCTCAGCCAAGTGCCCAAGCCAAGTCCTGCCCCACTCTGTCTGTGAAACCATTGCTTCATGTCCCTACCCAAGTAGCTGACACACACACTCTTTGAGATTTAATTTTCACACACACACACACACACACACACACACACACACACACACACACACACACACACACACACACACACACACACCTGGGAAAGGCTGGTACAGATTACCCAATCTACCAACTTTACCCAGACTAAAGTAGATTCACTGCCACCAGTCAGTTACTATAAGCCTCTTAAAAGGGTATCCAATTATGAGTGAAATTAATATAAATATAAATGGTAAAGGTGACAAAACAGCCAGGCTTTCAGGAATGGCCAGAGTTATCACCAAATAAATGTGTGTAAATACTCTCAAAACTTAAATGTTTTCTAAAAAGGTCCAACCACAATGACTCGTTTAAATATATTTAATAATAAAATAACATGAAAATACTAAATATCTATTTACAGTAAAGACCAGAGTTTCATCACTGGAAATCTTGAAAATAATACAGCTGAAAAGAGTCACACTGTTACAGAAAAAACAATGCTTAACTTTTCTGACTATATTTTCCTGACTAATCTAAAGAATTACTGTTCCTACTTACTGAATAGTGCAATGCAAGGTAATGTGGGTAAGTGGCCCTTGTTGTCAGATCCAAGACAGAATACAGGATGCTGAGAGCAATCTCCTACTAATATCTAAATATTATTTCTGGCTTACAGAATGACATCACACACATCTGGTCATCTGACTCTGTTTCCTGCACTGTCCCCATCAATAGAAGCTGACAGGGTTTAGTACCTATGTTCTACAATGCACACTAGACCTTTAGCTAAGTTTTATTAAAGCATCTGGAAGTCATAAAACAATAAAACCATTCCACTCTTCCTGCAGGAGCTACAACCTATTCTCTAGCACAGACATGGCATCTCTAGCTCCATTCAAAAGTGTGGGATAACATCTTTATGGCTTAACCCATAAAGTAATTTCATTTCAGATATATTTTAAAGTTTGAGATTAACCTCTTCTCTTCCAGTCCTTTGTTCAAACATATACATTTAATTCAGTTACAATAATGCATGTACATTTCTTTATCTTCCAGCAGGGCACACTGTTGATACATTTTAACACAAGCAAACTTCACAAATACATTTTCAGCACAGACATCTGCAGAAATCAGTTTAATATACAAATGACATATCATTTACAAAATTCCAGCTAGCTGTGCTGGCATGTATTACGCATCCACTGCACCACTTCTCCTGGCATGGCTGGCAGTACCTCCTGTCGTCACAGACACAAACCACTGAAACATGACTTCTCAGCACTTTGTAAACTTTAAGTGCATTGTGTGAACAAAGGCTGACTAGAAAGGGTTATGTTATTGAACATTGTGTTCTGTGCTGTTTAAAACTGCAGATGATGAACTGATTGTTACAGCTACTAGTAGATGAAATTGCTGATGGGGAATGAGGGCTGTGATGCCATGCTCCTAGTGTTGCTGTCCTGGGGTTCAGACTCATTGTGTTTCCCAGCAGAAATGATGTCTCCTGGAGCACAATGCTGTGTTTTGCAAGTTACAGGGAATGTTGAAACGTGCCTTTAAGCTGCCCTGTACTGCTATGTGGAGGCTGTTATCTTTCAGTCAACACTTATCAGATGGCAGGACTGTGGTTTAAATTCTACTTCTGTCTGACTGTGAGTGTTTTTAGTCAGCCTTTATTCACACACACAATGCACTTAAAGTTCAGGGAGTGCTGAGATGTCACATTTCAGAAGTTTGTGTCCACCGATAACAGCACAGCATACCAGCTGATGCTTCCTGTACTAGAAGGGACTCATGTTAATCTATCCCATACCCCTTCCAGCTACTTTTTTATTATTTCAGGTCAGATGTCTATGTAACATTACTGCCTATTTAGTTTTCAGCAAATCTCTGGATACAACCCATCCTAATCTGCTTAGGACATTTTCATTAGAAGTCTAAAGATGAGGAGTATAAATGGATCCAAAGGTTGAAAACAAAAAAGCTCCACCACAGTGCTTCTAAAACTCTAAGGTTTCAGGGACCTAAGAGGCCCATAGCCACAGCTTAATTCAATTATTTCCTCCAAATATCTAGCAGTATCTAGCTACAGTTGAATTACAATGCTTGTAGTATGAACTTTTTGGCTGAAGTGTATTAACTGTACTACTGATTTGCACTGCATGCTTGCTGAGTAACTCACTGTAAAATAGGATTCGATTCGTGTCTGCTTTCACTGTTTTATCTTCTGCACTGTTGAATGACAAATTCTGTATTTTTTTTTTTTTTGTAGCATTCGCTTGAACTGACAATTCAGTATGTTTATTCATATTACTTGCATTTGTGTATTCTCTTATTTGTGCAAAAATGGCAAAAGGGGGTTGAGGATGGATGGGTGTGTGGATGTAGTATCCCACAGTCCTACTAGAAACAGAAAGAGTTATCTGCTACTTGGTATTTAAATTTTATGCTAATTACATTTCCAGATTGTTTAGTCAAATCTTCCTATTTTTCAGGGGCCTTTATTCCTATTTCCAGCATTTGCAGGTTGAGAGGAGACAGCTACTGTATTATTATATGTTTATTCACACCGTCTGTGTCCTGCTTTGGACATCTGAAAAGCTGGCAACTTTAAAGGAGGGAGATTTTAACTTTTTTTAGAAATGTGTACCCTGGCATTGATACCCTGAATGCTTCTAGACAGGGAGGGTGTTTAAGGTGGGTGGGAGGACTTAAATGCCCAGACATTCACACTTTGGTGTAGATGCCCTCAAATATTTTAGGTCCCCACAAAGCCCCAGACAGTATGTGTATTGCCAAGAGAGACAGAGAGATAGCCACTGTTTACTGCTTGATGTGAGAGAAAGGGCAGGTAAAAATGGATGCATCCTGTTAGGTAGGGAGGTCCAGAATGTACAGTTAGCCAAGTCAGTTGCACATAGGAAATGTGAAATAAGATGTGGAATGAAGGTTGCTGGCCAGATCTAGTAGGATCCCAGGGATGACTGCAGAATAGCCTCACTTTTCAAAGATATTTATCTGGAGAAATGTATCTTTCTTTGTAGTGACTTTCTAGGGTATCTTATTCTACAGCTGTGCTCAGATTTAGCAAACATCACAATGGTTAGTTGGGATATTTTGCAGGCATCTTAATGTTTATGGGCATAAGCTGGGTTTAAAGACCATGTTTCTCAAATATAGCCAAACTATCTACTTATGTTGTATTATGCTAATGAGGTAAATAA
>NC_056747.1:373446879-373479379 GCF_019279795.1 Protopterus annectens | reverse complement strand
TGAATTTAATATGTGTACCAATAACACTTTGTTTTACAGCACAATAAACCACTTCCGTGCCTGATAAAAAGTATATATATATAAAGCTTGTGAGGAAATTTTTACTCTATTTTTGTTTTACTTGGATCGCTTGTCTGTGTACTTAATAAAGGATTTTCAACTGGAAACAGACGGCCTGCCTTGCTTGGATTACTTTCGAATACTTAGTAATGCTGTAGAATTATATATTTTCTCTTATTACTTTTTGACTTGGCGAGTTTACGTTCGCTACTTCTACTACTATTGTCTGATCTGATTAATATGCAGTGATTAACTAGAAATATATGGACTGAAAATCTTCCACACAGAGAAGTTTCTTACACTGTTTAATTTGATATAGATGCTGACATTTTCCTTAATTTTTACAAGGCTCTGGTAAGGTCACATGTTTAGTACTACCAACAGTTTAGAAGGCCATGCAAACAAAGGGAAATTCTCTATAAAACATACATTTTGCAATTTCAAACTGGTTAAATTATGGAGAAGCAGGGGCATTATCAGATGCTTAGAAATGTGGATTTGTACCCATTAAAAGAGAAGGATGGTGGGTAATATGATTTGGACAGCTTATTGCTTTAGGTCTGGTGGGAAGGAGTATTTTAAGTCTGGAGGATAAAAGGGATATATGGGTGTTTGCTATAAGGTATGGGGGCCTTTCAAGTTAGAATTGAGAGTCTTGCTTCATAAATGTAGTGATGGAATTTTTAAATCTATTGCCCTGATGTAGTGGAAGAGTGGACTGATACTGTCCTGGAATGTGTTGACTGAGGTACTTGTTCATGGTGTGGCCTCAAAAGGCACAGTGTTGCTTGGGATGGGATGGAATAAGAGAAGAATGGTAGAGGCAGAGCTGTATAGGGACTGACTGCACATTCATCCAGACTCTAGTCCTTAGATTATCTTGGAGTTCATAAGAACACCCTGAATCACTAGATGCATACCCTCATACAATTTAAGAGCAGAGACGGTGGAAACCGTGAGGAAATAAAATGGATGAATCCTGCTGGACTTTGCAAGATGAAGACGGAGTGATTTACAGTGACTGTGTGTAGTAAAAGGTGTGGCTCATTATGGATACGAAGTAATATTGTTTTATAGAATGAGTGTCTTAAACGAGGATCAGAACTGGGCAGGAGAGTGGGAGTAACCCGTGGAACCTTGAAAGAGCATTGCTGCTTGCCTAATAACTGGGTTTCCACAGTCTTGATGTACATTTTTGATTGTCTTTGGATCCATCTTAATATTCTCTACAAGGTTTTTTTTTTTTTTCTTCTTCTTCTTTCTTTTGCTGGCTACTTGGTCGTTCCGATCAAAAATGTTCTCGGACTGCCTGCCACAGCTATCTGCCTAACCTCTTGCAAATGTATTGTAAATCCTTATTGGAAAGTATCCTAGATCATCTGCAGTGGGAAGAAACTGTTTTCTGAATGGTATGTGTATGGATCCCAACAAACTGTTTTCTGTTATTGAACGTCATCAACAGTAACACCATGTTTGTGTGTTTCATTAAACTTCATATGTGTGCATTCTTTTCCAAGTTACCTGCCAACCTTATGGAGAGCATTTCAGAAAAATAGTTTTGATGCAGGAAGCAAAAAGGACCAGTACCCCCAAACAGATGTTTTAAGAGTAGGTACTAGAAATGACTTTTGTTAAAGAATTCGGAGAGCAAAACGTCATTTTTTCCATAGGATGCCTTGTAGGAAAAATATGCAGATTTTTAACAGTAATAGTAGTCTAATGATAAAGAAGTAGAAAGAGAAATCTATCCCATATTTGGAGCTAAATCACCATTATAAAAATTCTAAGAAAGCATGTCTTTAAAACATATAAAAGGAGTGTTTCTTAAATGGATATAAAGACGCACAGCGCAGGAAATACCATTGAAATACCAGTCTTTGGTCCTCTTCATAAGGAACCTTGACGATTGGATGGGAGAGAGGAAATTCACCCTGGAGATCACATTATCCGCCTTGCTAGACAGGGGTCCAGGGAAGTAAATAGTGTGGGAAGAAATAGCCAGGGAATTGTTATGGCTAGACTTGCATAGGCCCTAGGGCTGATAGCCTAGTACCAACCTATGACAAGGTAATGTTTGAAATAACATTGACAACATGTGTAGTGTGCAGAATGCCATTATTACACTCCAGTATCAGTTGAATGACATCCTGGTTTAGTACTACTATAGTGTGAGAGCCAACGTCAACTCTTACAGTGCTTAATTGTTAAGCAACCCCCAATGCTGTTAACATCCCATCTGCCACCAGGGTGATACTTAACTGATATCTCGGTGTAAATAGCAGCAGAACATGAACTGGGTTAATTTCAAATCCATTTCAGTCTGCATTCTACATTCATTAAAACTATTTGGGAACTGTCTGTTTCCCTAACACAAGGAATATATAAAGACATATGGCGGTTCCCAACTGCATTACTGCCTTTCAAAGCTGGCATAACACTTCCCATTTTCAATTGAATACTTCTATAGGAAGTAGTACATGGAGCAGACAAAGCTGCATGCACTGCAAAGAATTATGATCAGATTTCCAATTGTAACTGAATATTGTGTGATGTTCATCATATTGATCATTGCTCCAGTAGTCTTGGCTATATGGTTTATATTCTGCCAAGGATAGAACAGCTGGCCAGCTTCTAAAGCTTCAGAGCACCTTCCACATGTCTAGACTGAGAGGCAGTTGAATAAAAGACAAGTTTGAGCGTAAAGCCCTTCAGAGCTTTACTGCTGCTGAAGAATAGCCTCCTTTGAGGCTTGAGTCGACCAAAGGCTTTTTGCTTCCTTTTGTTGGGAAGATAAGTTCCTGTTGGGAAGGGGGGGAAGACTTCCATTTTCTTAATTTTGTTGATGTTTTATTACTTTCTTAAGGAAGTTTATTTTAAAGTCAGGAGTGCCGTGTTTTAATAGACTGTCTTGAGACTATGAAGTACTTTTAAGTGGAGCACGTGTTTTCTCTGTCAGTTTAAAAGGTAGTGTAAAGTAACTGAAAATATTTTAGTTTATTTTCCTTTGTGGGTCTGGCATAGTGTTTTTTAAGTGCTTTTTACTGTGTTTTTTTTCTGTCAAAAAATAACTTGTGGACTGGTAGTGTTTACCAATTTGCTGCTTGTCTTCCCCAGGAAAGAAGCACCATTATCAGCTTGACCATGGGCCAGACTACCAGCCCCTTGGTCAGTCCTTCTCAAAAAGAAAAATTTAAGCATCAGTCCTTGCCACCACAGGGGGTCAGCAACTTGCCTCAGTTGCAGGTGGACAACTTTGCTGTGGCCATTTGGTGTTTCTCAGACCACTCGTCTTTTACCCCAGTTCCCTCTGGTTGTAGCACATACAGCCACTATGGACTTGGGGGTTAGCCGCATCCTCTGTGAATTTCCCCATCTCCTTAGTGGGAAAGGGAGAGCCACTATTTTGGTTCTGGGAGAGGGAACAGGGAAGATTTTGCTATTGTCAGAATGCTCTGCCCATCCCTGAGAAAGCAGCATTTGCCATTAGTAACATGGCTGGCCCGATTTTTCCTGTCAAAAAGAAACGGAAAACCAAGCATATGTCTACTATTCCTCAAATTTCTTAGAATAGCAATAGGTTATTAGGTCTGGCTCAGGATTTTATTCAGGCTATTGAGCCTTCTTATAAACTAGTTTCTGGTAAGAGAAAGAGGGGATTCTTCTTTTCCTGAAGAAATTCAAGATTCAAAATCTAAACAGGAAGATGCAAGGACAGTTGAAGCTGCCCACCCCCAGCTCAGTTTGTGGTTCTCCCTGTGAGGGTGGGGGGGTTATCTGAGACTGTTGCTAGAAAAAGCCAGTGTTCTCACTTGGAGAACACAGAGGCTTCTCAGTCCCTTGGAAAATACTGAGTTGTTACAGAAGAATTCTCTGGAATCTACACAGATTCCTCCTGTTCTGCTTTAGAGGATGTGTGTTACTTCAGCAATTTTTCTGAGACTCTGTCATCTGCCCCTAAATAGGCAGATAGGATGTATAAAGATTCTCAGTTTTTCAAATGTTTATACTCCATTCCCAAATGTGAGCCGGCGGTTGTAGCTTTAGTAGATCACACTGCTGCTAAGAACTTAATTTGTCCTTCACTCTATCTGATAAGGATGGGAAAATATTGATAGGTATGGAGAAAAGTGTTAACTTCTGCAACTTTGACTTACAGAATTTTGAATTGTTAGGCTCTTAAATTTATGACAAATTGTGAAGGAGTTAGTGATGCTTATCTGCAGTTTTGTTTTTGTGAGGAAAAATCTGTTGTAACTTGGCTCCTTCTATTACATAGGTTACTACTCATTCTTTGCAGTGTGTGTATGACTCTGGTACTTCTTCCAGGCCATAACCACTGGTACTTTTCTGAGGAGATTTGCATAGATGCATTCTCAGAGCCTCCCAGATGATAAAAATGAGATTTTAAATTCTCCATTGGATAGAGATTGTTTGACTGCAGAGGTGATCAAAAAGTGTGATAAAACTGGCATGGTGATCCAGAGAATCTCTAAGATTTTTATATCACTCTGTTTCCAAATTGCCCAAGGGATTAAAATCTTCATCCAGTTTTGTCAAAAAAAAAAAAAAAAAAGATTAAACAGTTTCAACAAAAGTCAAGTAAACTGACAGAGAAGAAATAGTAAGGTGGATTCCAAAAACAAGCTTCATACCTCCCAAAACTAAGGACGGTCTCCAACAAGTCTGACTGTTCGAGACCTTGTACCCCCCCCCCCCACACACACACACACACACACGCACATGCACTCTGGACCCTCTTTTCTTCCAGAAAGTCTGAATCTCCAATTTTTTTCTTTGGCAACAGATTGTTTCAGACAAATGGGTTCTGAAAATCATTCATCAAAGTTGCAGATGGCAGTGGGAGGAAATTACTGCTTTCGGTGGGGGGGGGGGTCAGACTAGTGTCCGCTTGTTCTTCATCACACGCTTTTACCAAGGACTGATAGAACCAGTTCCTCCTTTCCAGGTTTGGAAGGGGTTTTATTCAAGGATGCTGTAGTGTCAAAAAAAGAAAATGCTTGCAGACCAGTTCTGGATCTTTTTTCCTAAACCTGCGTTCTAGTGTCCAAATTCAAAATTTATGGCACCTCTCAACCTTTTACTGCTTCTCCCCCTTTCAAGTTTCCTCGTAACACTAGACTTTAAAAGATGCTTGTTATCACAACCCTATTTATTCAGACTTCAGGCCTTTCTTAATGTGATCCAGAATGCATCCAACGGCATCAATTATCTGCCTTACCCTTTGTATTTTCCACTGCACCAAGAGTGTTCACAAATTCACTAGCTCCAGTTATAGCTTATCGCAGGCTACAGGGTATCCACATTTTTCCATATTTATATGACTTGATTTTCTTTGAAGAGTCTTTTCAAAGCATCCGGAATCTCCCTCTATTGGGTAAGAGATCTCTTACACAACTTGGAATTCCAAGAGAACATTCAAAAGTCTTTCCTTGACTACTTTGCATAGAATTGTGTTCCTGGGGTGTTAACTAGTCACCGAAAGTCATAGAGCTTTTCTTCCACAGGAAAAAAAAGTTTTTAATTGGATATATTTCTAGGGTTTTTCAGTCAGGCTTCGGTCACAGTGAGGGAATAGCTCAAAATGTCAGGTCTTATGGCATCTATGATTTTCATGATAGCAAGACTCCACATGAGAAAGATACAGTGGTAAATCACTAAGTTCCTGGCATCAACCCCCTTTCTTTTCATATCCCAGTCCTGGGGTTTGTCGTAAGAGAAGTCTTTTGGAAGAGACTAGATATCCTTAAATCCAGGTATCCCCTTCTCCTTCCCTGTTTTAAAGCAGTCATTCACCACAAATGCCTTGGTCTTTGATTGGGGAGCAGTTTCAGGAGGGATAAAAGTGCAGGGAGTGTGGGACACCAAGGACAGAGCCAAGAACATAAACATCAAAGAGATGTTTGCCGTGATAAAGGCACTCAACTCTCTGAACCATCTTTGGTCCCCAGGACCTCCTTCAATGGTTATAGACAATACCACAGTCATGTGCTACATCAACAACTAAGGGGGATCCAGGTCGTACCCCTTTTGCAGATTAGCCATGTTAGCTTGGGGTATAGCTTCACAAGACAATTGCATTCTACAGGTATCCTGCATGCCTTCAGAGTAAAATTGTGTGGCAGACGAGCTGAGCATGACCAGGGCAGGTCTTCATTAATGGAAATTAAATTGGGAGTCTTCAGAGAGGAGGCAGAGGTCTCCCTGAGGAATTCTCCAAAGATGGATCAAATCTTTGAACAATCAGCTGTCAAAATTGTTCCATGACTCAGTGTAAGAAGGCCTGAAAGATGGATGGCTTTTCTTTTTCTTGGACAGGAATGTTCCTGTATGCTTTTCTGCACTTTCCACTAATATCCAGGCTACTTCTAAGATTCAGAAGGAATCTGCTCAGATGATTGTGGCAACTTCCTTCTGGCCCAGGCAACTGTGATTCTCCCTTCTTATGGAAATGGCCAGGGGCAATTACCACAAGCTTCTTCACAGACTGGATCTACTTACACAAGAGCAGGGGTGTTTGATGCACCCCAACATCAATCCTCTTCAGTTGACTGCCTGGGTGATAAGGTCTTAACACCTTTTAGGCACCCATTTACTGAGTACATGCAGCAGGTACCAACTGAGGCAAGAAAGTCTGCTACTAGAACAACATATATTAGCAAATGGAAAAGGTTTTCCATTTGGTGCCAACAACATAACCAGCACCCATTCAGGACTAGTTTGTTCTCTGATCTCACAATATCTTTGTGAGTTACTATGCTGTGGCCTTTCTTCTGTCAAGGTTAATTTATCATTCGTTTCAGCACGTCTGCCCATGGATCCTCCTCTTTTCAAGGCAGCCTCATGGCAAAATGTTCTTGTAAGGGGTTTTGCATAAGAGGTCTCCAAGCAAACTAGTGATTCTGCCTCTATCTTAATTTTGTGTTAGAGAAACTAACACTTGCTCCATTTGAACCGGCTAATATGTCTGACTGGAGTTTAACATGTTAAACTGTTTTACTGATTGGCTCTAACCTCTGCAAGAAAGGTATCCGAGTTGTAAGCTCTTGCACTGAGTCATCCCCGATCTCATTTTCCATAGGGACAGGTTTTCTTTGAGAACTAATCCTTTTATGGCTAAAGTCATATCCAAGTTTACTTTAAGCCAAACTATCCATTTCCCAGTTTTCTTTCCTGAACATAAAACTGAGAAAAAAAGGTACTCCATACCTTGGATGTCCACAGACTACTCCAGTATTATCTTGACAGGAGTAAATTATTCAAATCTTTGGATTAGTTATTCATTTCATATTAAGGTAAGAATGGACAACCTGTGTCAAAACAGGTTACTTCCAAAATGGGTTGTTATATTTGCCATAACCAAACAGTTCCAGGAAGGACCAAGGCCCACTCTACCAGGGCAATGGCTTCATTTGTGGCTTTTTGGAAAACGTTGGATTTTAGAAGTATTGTAGAAGCTGCTTACTTGGTCCTCTGCACATACCTTTACAAAGCACTATAAGCTTGATTCCTTCTCATAGATGTGAACAAATTTGTAAACTTCTAATTCCCCAGCAGACCTTTTTTTCTTCATTCTTTGCCATGTTTTTTGAGTCAAATAATGCAGAATTACCATAGTCCTAGTATACCATTTTAATCACTCGTCAACGACCTCAGTACACCACAATGTTCTCCACTTCTGCTTATGAGACTGACTCCTGTATTTATTTCTCCTCACTCATATTATGCCTTGTGTGTTTACCAAGGGGCCCTACCCCATTTAAATACCAGCCCTTGTTTTCATAGCTGCAGGCCACGGACTCTTAGAGATGATGATCTTTGTATCGATCACTGTTGCAATAGTCCTTACTACTTGGATTTCAGCAATAGAGGGGCTGATATCTAGCCAACTTCCAGAGCTCTGCATCCTTCACCTACCAGACTAGGTAAACCTCCACTCCTAGGGACATCAGAATGGCCGGTATAAAGGAGATGTCGGATCATGCCATTTTAGATGTTTTTTGAAGCAGTTTATAGCATATGTATAATTTGTGTTGTTAGTCTGATATTGTTCAGCCCACTCCAGAGCTGGATCAGACAAGTACCCTTTTAAGAAAGCTCAATAGTGTAAGATCTTACCATAACAGTAGAAGTCCTACTTTTCACTGTTCCAGTATTCTTTACTCTTGAGTGATCCTACCGAGGATAGCTTAATGTCTGGCAAGCATGCTATAGCCTTTACAACTTCCATGTGTCATTTGTCGGTTATATGTTCTACTTGCAAGGCGTAAGAAACGCATGTGACATACAGATACATAAACCTCAGAAGTGAAGTGCTCCAGGAAACTAGAAGCAACCCCAGAGAAGGGAATAGCGTGTAGATCCAGGAAGGGAAGGAGGAGAAAAATATGGAATAACAACCCCTTGGCCAGAAGGAGGGCAACAGAAGGTAATGGAGGCAGGAAGGGAAGAAGGAGAAAAACATGTAAGAACAACCCCTCGGCCAGAAGGAGGGCAACAGAAGGTATTGGAGGCAGGAGGGAGCGAGACAGTATTACAACAGTGAGAAATAGGACATTTACTGTTATGGTAAGTTCTTGTACTACTGTTCTATGTCCTTCCTTATCACTGTTGCAATGTTCTTTATTCTTGGAAGAGTACAAAAACTACTGGAAAGTATGGGAGGAAGAAGGCAGAAAAAAAGACATCCACAAACCCTTGAAGGAAGGCCCTGTCATTATCCTACATTGGCCCTGGAAATGACACCCAACTTGTAATGTTTGGTAAAAGTATGGACAGATTACCTAATAGTAATTTCAGAGATGGATCTAGTATACAGACCTTTGAAAAAAGCACCAGAAGATGCCATTTCCTTGGTAGAATGAGCAGAGGCAGGAGAGGCAAGCTGCATGCAAAGAAAAGAATAGCAAAAAAATAGCATTAGAAATTCAGGAGATGGTTTGCTTTGACACTGCAAAGGCCAGTTCTTTGGCATAAAAGGAAACAAAGTTGCTCACATTTCCTGATATGTTTTGTCGTGTCCAAGTAATAGATGACCTGTCTATGTAAATCCAAGGTGTGCAGAATCTTCTCTAGAGTTCTTTGGAGAAGGGGAAACATAAGGAAGATGAATGGGCTGATTCAAGGACAAATCCTTAACCACCTTGGGCATAAAAGAAGGACTGGTACAAAGGAACAGCCTTCCCTTGTGAAAAAAATAAAATAAAACTGAGGAACTGCCAAGAGTGCTTTAAGTTAACCCTCTTAGCAGAAGTAAGAGCCAACAACAGTACAGTCTTCCATGTACAATGTTGTAGACAGGGTGGATTCAGAGGCAGACAGGGAGAAATGAATTGCAACAGACAAATATGCATAAGCAGGAGTAGGACCCTAGCCCCCCCCCCCAAAAAAAAACAAAAAAAAGGTCCAGGTACCAAGTAGAAAAACCTCAAATAGAAAATCTCTTCCATTTAGGTGAACAAGGTTTTCTGGCCTTCTGCAAAACCTGAAGCACATCCTTAGGCTTTTGATTCGTTTCAGGCATTAATATTCTATCACCCTAAGTGTCAGTTTTCAGGGTAGAAAACTGAGGGTGAATACGATTCCTTGTCTTGTGTGAGAAGATCCATTCTATGAAGTAACTTGTGGTAATTGCCCTTGGTCAGGTGAAATAAAAAGGAGAACCAGTATTGTCTAGGAAAAAGTGACTCTCCAAGATTTTTGGGTGTGCTCCACACAATCTTGTGCAGAATCGATGCTAATACAGGAAGAGGGGGATAGGTATACAGAGACTTCCCTTCTAAGAAAGACCTTGCCAAGTCATCTAGCTTGTTAAATGGATGCTGTCTGGAACAGAACGGGGAAGTTGCCTGTTCAGAGGGGAGGTAAAAAGATCTGAGTACCCCATTAATGTACAATATCCAAAAATACTTCCCTGTGAAGCATCTATTTGAGGATTTGTCACGTACCTGCTCACAGTCTGTCTCCATGTTGTACACTTTAGAGGTGCAAACTGCCAGCAGAACCAAGTAATGGTGGACTCCAAAATCTCAAGCCTGAAAGAGTCTGCTTGCAAAGAAGGTACAATTTTTTGCCCCCTTCCTTGTTGATGTACCACATAACGGTGGATTGTGTTTAAAAAAAAAAAAAAACGTGTAGAGTCCTGGAACCCAAAGGGATTGAAAAGCCTGGAGAGCTGGAGGTCATTTCTGTGATGTTGATTGATGTGGTCTGTCAGTTGATGTGACCAAAGACCCTAGATTTTAGGTTGTTGGATGAAGCTCCCCAACAGTGATTGGAAGTGTACATGTACAGCACCTGAGTAGGGAGAGGAATGTGAAAAGACAGACCTGGATTTGGGGAAATCTGATGAATCCACCAGCGGAGCTGGAGCTCGAGATAAGGTAAGTGAGGGACCGTAAACTCCAGAGGGTGGTACTGCTAGAGTCAAGAAGTCTTCAGATACCACTGCTGGAGTTTGGCAAAAGGAACCGTGGGAATGGTGGATGCAATGTATCACAGGGCTTGGAGAAATTCCCTTGTGGGAAGGACTGGAAGAGGAAGAAGACTGGAAATAAGTAGTCAAATAGAGGACCTTGGGAGGCAGATAAGCCAACATTGGAGTGGTCTGAATCCTACAACCAAAAAGCACCTGGACCTTAGAGGCAGTCAACAAAGATTTTTGTTTTGAGGTTGAGAGTACTCCCCACAGTGAGTAGAAGTGTAGTAAAGAGTAGATTTTTTGAAGCTGGAGCGAATAAGGGCTTGAATTAAAAGGTTGTCCAAATAATGGAATATTTGAATTCCCTGAAATCTGCATAAGGCTACCACAGGGGCCAAATATTTGGTGAAGACCATTGGATTTGCAAAAAAAAACAAAAGGAGCTGACAATGAGAGGAAGAAACAGAGAAATGTATAAACTTCCTGAAGAGGGGGTGAATAGGAATATGGAGGTAAGTGTCCTTCAAATACAGAGATACTAGAAAACTTTAAGGAAGCAAGAGGGAAAAGGGTCTGAAGAGAAAACATCCTGAAGGAAGGGACCTTGAGAAAGCTGTTGAAAAGGGTCAGGTCCAGCATGGGCCTCCATGACCCCTCCTGAGAACCAGAAACACTCTGGAATAAAAACCTGTTCCCAGCTGAGACAACAGGTAGGATGAATCCTTGATCTGCCAGATCCCACAGAACTAAAGGAAAATGAGGAAGCTGTCCAGGAGGCAGAGAATGGCTGGGAAATGGGGGGATGGACTTAAAACCATAAAATAAATGTGTTGGATGATTGAGAGAACCCAGGCATCTGAGGTTCTATTGCCAAACAGGAAAATAAAGGAAAGGGTTAGCCTTGGGGACAGAGGTATCTGGTTGAGGGGAAGGAGAGGCTGGATGTTAGAGCAGATTTGTCAGGAAAAGAAGGTACTTGGCCTCTAGAACTTAGTTTGGGAAAATCCACTTAAGAAGCCCGTTTGTTCCTAGCAGGTTGTTTAGGTTGCCTACGGACAAAAGAAGAGTTAGGTGGATAGCTCCTCTGAAAATTTGGTACAGGGGAAACAAAGATTTGCTTCAGGTCTTTGATAACCTTACCCTTATCCTAAAGAGTTTTAAAACTTCTGCAGCAGTGCAAAATATTCTAGTTGATTATGGCCAAACTTTTAGATTCTCCCTTAATTTCCTCAAGTAAGACTTGAAGGCTCAAACAGAAACGTATTCTCATGGCAGAACCAGGTTCAGCTACCCTAGAAGAGGCATCAGCTGTATCATAGCTGCATTTAATGGAATGGTGTGCTACCTGGGAGGCAGAACTCTAATAAAAGGCAGAGGTCTTAATGTCTGAATCGGGCACATCACCCCCCCCCCAAACTGGGAGAGAATAGCCAGGACATAATCTAGTTGTGTGGGTCTGATAATTAATGGCTCTAAAGGATACCTCCTAGTGATGTACTTTCTTTGCCCCCCTCCCCCTTCCTTACATCTCGGGGATCTGAGGCCTCTGGATGAGCTGATGGCCTTCTCTTGTCCTGCATCATGTGTGGCCAAAATGCAGTTAATTGTCTCAGATGGAGTAGACAGAGTAGTCTGTATATTAGTCAGGGAGGACATCCAAGATCTGTGTGTGAAGGTCCAGGTATCCTGTCCTTAGCCCTGACCCTGCTCAAGAGAGCTCTAAAGTTGAACCATAAGGCAGATGTTCCCCAGAGCCCTGCAGTTGCCTGGGCCTTGGGCCATGTGTGAGTTCTTACCCACACCCCATCCCAGACTGTCCTAAAGGAAAGATATTCCTGTCTCAAGGGTTCCTTTAGATCTTGCAGAGCATGCAGCCAAGTTCTGGTCAACTCTAAGTCTCAGGAAGATTTACCTACATGCAATAAAGCACACTTGTTTGACTCCCAGGTTTCTGAATTTTAAACTCTTAAATAAATAAAAAATAAAAAAACACATGCGCAAATAAATAAGTTGTACATATAATTTTATTTTTTGTAATGGGGCAAGCTCCCTTGTACCCCCTTCCCAGTGAGAAGTGGAACTCCACACCCCACTAAGTTATATATACCAACTCCATGGTTGTACCACAGTGGAGAAGAGGGGAAAATTCCACAAAAGCACTCTGTTGGCACATGTAGTGCAATACGTTGTGGTGAAGCTTACTGTGATATTAAAGTTTTGCAATAAAGCCACTGTTTCACCAATGTGTTAACCACCTGTAACTGTGCCATCCCTGGAATCTCCTCAGCCTAGTTAATGAGGGGCTTCTCCCCAGAGAGAGAGATGATGACTAGTCAGAAAATGAGAGGGAAGAATTAATTACTCCTCACAAATGTTATCCCCTAGGGGTATATGGCCCAGACACAGAAATGGCACCATATCCTCTACTTCACCCACAAAGGAAAACAATTTTGGAGACAGAATCGGACCACTTCAGATAGGAAGTTGAAAAGGCATCAGCCACCCAGAAAAGGTATTTTGCTTTACTAGGTTTTGATGCCCCAAAATCTATGGAGGAACTTCTGAGATGTAGATAAGGGAGGTAAAACCACAAAAAAATAGTAGATTTAGTGGAGTATTACAGGAGTCAGTTGTATACCTGCATGTTTATGGTAGTCATGCCACATAACCAAAATTGGTGGTTGTGAAAATTCACTGAAGATTTTTAAAAAATGCATGTATGAAAGAAACAATAAAGATCAACAGGTATTATGTTGGTAGGTAAATTACACTCATTTACCTACCAACTAAATTACACTAACAGTGAAGTGAGGATGAATTGTAAAATGTGTATGGTGCTTCTCCTAGGGATGGATAATTGGAAATATCTGCATGGAACAACAAACAGTCCCCATATACAAAATGTTTTAACATCTTTGGTATTAACAAATTGGATGTTGCTCAACATTTAAGGACACAATGAAGTGTTACAGAATTATCAAGACCTTTTAAGCTGTGTATAGCTTCCAAAAATAGTTCTGCTCTAGTATAAACACACGGAACAATGCTTGTTAAAAAGTTGAAATATGACTGGCAAAAGTTGAATTTATATTGGGTCAATTTTTGAATATAGAAGTAATTTTAATATGTATATACAAATGTCTACACAATGTATACATTCCATTTACTCTAGTACTCTAGATGTTTAATTCGGGTTACATAATACATTTAACCAGCAATAACAATAGTCTGATTGTTCTAGATTTAATGTGAAAGAAACTAGCACAATACTTCAAAAAAATGTACCAGTGTTTGTTTAAAAGGAAATTTTACAACAAAAAAACTTGAACAAAGACAACTGGGATCTCAATCCACAATTTAATGAAGCGCTTTTCGTCCAAAATGTATAGTTGAACTTCATCAGATACTGAGATGCTGAGTGAAATCAGCTGATCTCTCCACTTTAGAAATTTAAAGACAGTGTTTAAAACCAGCATTAAAAAAACAATTCACTTAACTTGTATATACTATTTAATACTATGATAACTGATGACTAATAGCAGCAGCAATACAAAAAAGCAACCCTGAATTTAAAATTCCACAGTTAATCAACTTTTAAAAAATTATAGCATGGAACAAATATCACAATGCCACTAAAAATTAATATATACTTATAATAATATTGCTACAGTATTTCATCTCTCTATAAGTTTTTCAATTTCAAACAACATATGATAGAACACATGTCATTTAATCTGGGGAAATTATAAGCATAAAGGCAAATTTGTCCTATGATTATAGACCGGAAATTCCTGAAGGCATGGAGATTAATAGCTTTCACAACTTGGATAGTCTTGCTGACCAAATTACACACAGAAATATGCAGTGATGATCTGAAAAGCATCTGGCGCCAACATGCATAATCACTGGAAGAAATAATTCCTGTGTTACCCTGTATTTCAAAAAAGTAGAATGCTGGTCCAGTTAGGTCAGACTGAATCAGTGGTTGCCTTTCAAATAGGAACCCCAGACACTTCATCCCTAGCTTGGAGGGACAAACTCAAAAGGCCTCAAACTTCATTGAGTTTAAGATACAGCTCTAACGAGGAAGCATGCAAATGTAATGGAGGTAAGGGCCCTGATTCATGCACTCACTACCTTAAAGCCCATCTGGGGGAAAAAAAAGGTGACGACAGATGCAGCACATCTGCAATGTACAGCACTACTGTAATATGGTGCATCAACAAGCAAGGGTGGATTGTGGGAATAGTACATGCAAAATAACATTCAGGAGAAGAGGTAAGGTTTTAAGGGAAGGCAGGAATTGGAAGTGAGCCGTTTATGAAATGGAGCAAAGGAAAATTGTTAAACTATGTATACTGCATAAAATAGCAATGGGAAAAGTTATTATGGCTTGTTTTCTTTTCTGTTGATGTACGTCACTTATTTAAAGTGTTAAAGATGTTAAGAAAGCAAACAAACAAATGAGGAACCCATTTTTGCTCTTTGTGCAGGCTGGCCATGATTTTATTTACATTTGTTTACCAGGGTATTGCAGTGATCAAGAGTGGTCATTTGCAGTCACAGTCCAGGTGAAATCATTCACAATTAATAAAACAGCAGAAAAAGCAGTAATATATACACAGTGTCCAGTTGCATAGTGTAAACAGTAGAAAAATGTAAGTTTCACATGAGTTATATGTGAATATTATAGAAGTACAAGTTTGATATACAGATGTTCAAGATTATTTCAAGTCGTTTACTTGCAAACACTAGATGCTGTAATGGTGGGTGAATCTAAAATGGAAAGTGATTAAGCAATTGAGCCGAGATGTATATACATATGGAAAGTGTAAAAGATGGGAAGTGAGTGATTAGGACATTTAAACAGAATGTATTTGGAAAGTTGGAGATGGAAGGTGAAGAAGGGGGTTGTGATGGAAGCATTGCAAAAGTTGGTTATATGTGAGATTTAGATGATATGCCCTGTTTGAAAACCGGTTCAGTTAGCTTGAAGTTGAAGCTGGGTAATGAGAGATCCTTTCTGAATTTAGGCAGATTGCAGTTTTCTGTGAAGTGTAGTGTGGCTGCCTGGTACATTGCTGTCAGTATCACCTAGGATTGAAGAGATGTCTGCATCCCATCAATACTGATCACTTGCAGATCCATACAGATGGTTGTTGCACAGGAATGTTTTATTGCTTAAAATGACCACAAGTGGGGTGTCCTAGGAGAGTAGACCTGGTTTGCCTCTTAGCAACAAGCAGCTCTGCTCCAGAGCACCATTCAAAGAAGTTTGATCTCTAGATGCCTTCTCCTAAAAATACATGCATCTCTTTCTGTAGGCATTCCATTCACTCCCCCTTATCTCCATGGTAATCAGAAGGTGCCAAAGATACTTCTAATGGTACCCTTTCGGCTGCAACAGTATTGGTTCTCTCTTCTCATTAAGGTGTTCAGGGTTGTACCATCTGTGTGCTGCCTTGCATATCATTGTTCTAACTCAGGAAAGGGGGGTAATAACACACCACAGCTCAAATACACTACAGGTCATTACCTAGATAATTTAAAACTCTTGCTGTTTAGGCACCAGTTTACTGAGGACATACTGATCATGCTATAAACAGGCTAGGAAGCCTGCCACAAGCAAATATTTTTGAGCCTTCTGCCTCAGCTCTCCTTGAATACTGAACATGGAAAACTGCTTTATTACTGAACATTACCTCAACTAGGAGGATTTCATAAGTATAGCCCTCTATGTTCAGAAAGCCCTTTAAGTCGTTTATATGGATTGGGGCAGTCTTGAAACTAATCCCACTTATGCCAAATGTTATAATGTAGTTCTCTCTCAACCAAACTGTCCAACTCCTTGTCTTCTTCCCTAATCTGCAGAACAAAGGAGAGAGAGAATTCTTCATTCTTTAGATGTGTGCAGACAACTAATATGTTGCTTGCATACAACTAAGAACATAACCTTGTATCTGCTGTTTTTGTCTTTGCATCCAGTAAGGATAGGATGGCAGTTTCCATGGAGATAAGTTAAAGTGGTTGGCACATTACATTTTGTTCTGCTACTGTCACGTAAGGAAATTGGAAGGGACCTTAAGAACCCAGAGTTGTAGGGGAACAGCAGCAGCTGTGATATTTCTTGGCAGGGTGAGAGAGTACACAGGCTATTCATAAGGCAGCTACTTGATCAGTACACACATTTTCAAAATGCTTCAGACCAGGCATTGCTTCTATGGTAAAGGTTGAGTTTATAGCTGCCACTCTTCAGAGCCTATTACAGCCCGTCCTCACCAGTCTGTGCACTTCTAAAGCCTTCTAATCTCTGGTAGTCCATCCCATTAGTAATGTTTATAAAGAACATACTACAGTTGTGTAAGAACTTTCTATAATGAAAAATGTTTGAGTAGATCAGTACTGCTTCTCTCTCTCACCCACCCTCCTTTCCCTTCTTTATCATAAAGTGCTAGGGGGTGGGGTACCTTATCCCCATGTATTTGCCCTTTTCCCCCTACTTCTCATCTCCTCAGGCCTGCTCTGTTCTGAATAGCCTTGTGGAATCCTACTTCTCTTCCAAGTCCATGATCCAGAGAGCATACATGTGTGGTCCTTGGCTAGAATCCTTATGTCCTTGCTTTATGGTCCAGTAAGGCAGATACCATGTGGACTTCCTGGATAAGTAAACTGCTTAAATGGCACATCCAGACATTAGCTTTAAACTGAAATGTCCTAATAGGCCTTCTGAGGTGGTTATCTTGTCTGACCTGGAGAGGGAGCAGTGTTGAACTTGAAGTCAGGCTGTACACTGGGCCTTCTGCAACTGATATCTCAGCAATAAAGACTGCTGCAACAGTGATCTAGTTGAGTATCTTTTTTATTGTAAGTATTTGTACAGTGTGTTTTCTTGTACGTGTCAGAGATTGAGAGTGCTCTCCAAAGGAAGATGGCTTTTCTGTATATATAGAATAGCTGCTTATTCTACAGTATTACTGCCTCTTTAATCGTTTTTCAGTTGTGCAATTGCCTTGCTTCATTTAAAAAGTTTTAAATTGCTAATTATGTAGAGTTTTAATTGCATTTACTGATGTTAAGTTGTCAATCTCGCCTTCATTCTTGCTGGATGGGTTCGGAGCCGAACCTCGGCTCCGACTCGGCACTTGCTAAGCTCGAGAGTCACTTTTACCAGCTCGAGGCAGCCCCATATCCCATGATGCAAGGCGGTAATTACCCAGATCTCGTTTGCCGCTTCGCTTATGAGGTCATCTTTTTTACCAGCTCCTGGTAAGTGATTTTATATTGTTATTTGTGAGGATATTTAGATCCAATTCCCTAAATTTTATTCTTTATAGTATTTTTAGTGAATCCTTATTCACTTAGCTCCATACCCTTTTTCTTCAACCCCTTATTCTTAAGTTTTAGAGCTTTGGGCCTTAGGCCTTACCCTCCCTTACAGTTCCTGTCAGGATTTCCTAGGTGTGGGTGTTGTGTTGTGTATTACAGCTGTGTCTTACACTTCTAACTTTGTTTATTAGTGTTTTTTCTTCTGTCTGAGTGTGAGTGTTTGTGTATTTAGGACTCAGACATGTCCAAAGATACTAGGGTCTCAGGTTTCAAGAAGTGTGACTCGTGTTGTCAGAAGATGTCTCTGACAGACGGTCACACTTCTTGTATTTGTTGCCTGGGACCCCTACACCTGCAGGACTCCTGTGCTATCTGTCATTCCTTTAGCCAGAGAGTCCTGTAGGAACGTAGAAATAAATTGATCCTCAGGGGTCTCCTTAAGCCTGAGAGCTCCACGGCCAAGGTCGGCTCCGGGAAGCCCTCCAAGCCTTCCAAGACCCAGGCTTCGGTGTCCAAGTCGGTGGTCTTGGTTCCGACTCCGCCGGAGTCGACATCGGCTCCATCCGGAGCCGATCTTTCCTTAGTGGAAGCTTCAGTATCGGCGCCGTTCGGCTCCGATACCCTGGCTTCGGCAGCTGTGTCGGCTCCGGCTGGAGCCGACACCCTAGCATCGAAGCATGTCTCGGCTCCGGCTGGAGCCAAGATATCTTTGCCTCCACTCGGAGCCGACAAGCTGTCAGCTCCGCCTGGAGCTGAGGTTTCTTCGGCTCCGATGGTTCCGTCCAAAAAGAGGTGTCGATCTCCTTCTTTGGCATCTATACACTCGGCTCCAGCCTCCCCCCTGCTTTCGGAGTGGAGCCATCGGAGCCGATCATCGAGGTCTTCCAGGCTATCAGACCATGATTTAGAGAGAGTGGTGAGCAGGCTATTAAAATCACAGGCACTAGCCCAAATGCTCCATAGCCTGTCTCAACAGGCGACCACTATTCTACACCCTCCTGAGATTCCTCCTTCGACTCTCCTACAGAGTTCGGAGCCGGAGATTATTGGTACCGTGACTGTTGCTGCTTCGGAGCCAATACCACACCTTTTGGCTCCGTTGTCCTCGACTCCTATCTCCTCCTTGAGACCTTCCTTGGAGGGATCCGGGCGTCGGGTTTCCCTGGTCGGTTCCGAGGGGGCGAGTGGCATCAGACCCTTGTCCGACCCCGCTCTCCCTCTCGGGGCTTCGGCCTTGGTGAGCTCAGCCTCAACATCTGCTTCGGAGCCTTTCCTCTCGGTGGGACCAGGGGTCCGTGTTTCTTCAGAGCGGGATCTCTCGGCCCTCCCTGGGAGGGGAGCCTTTGAGGTGATGAGGAGTGTGCTAGCCCCTGAGCTCAGTCAGCAGTCGGTTCCTTTAGCTCCTCCCTCTACGGTGCCTGTAGATACCTCTTCCCACTCTCTTGCTCCCGGACCCAGAGATCCATCGCCCCAGGTCTCCCCATTGGGAAGAACTTCCTCTTCCGAGGTTTCTCCTGATCCTTCAGGTGAACCCCCGCGTAAGAGGACCTGCAAGAGGAAGCACTTAGACTCCCCTGAGTCTACAACATCGGATACCAATTTGGATGAATCTGAGGGGTCCCCAAGATCCCCCTCTGAGGATGTCTCCTTTTCAGACGTCCTTGAGCTCCTGAAACAGAGGGGGAACTGGCCCTCCATTAACCCCTCCGAGGATGAATCTGTATACCTGGAGGCTTTTGGATCTCGACCCTCCACCTCCTGGGTGTCTCCGCCTTTTGACCCTCTCATGGAGGTCATAGCTCGAAAGGCGTGGGCATCTCCTGATTTGGTGGAACCAGTCCCCAGGAGACCTTCAAAATTTATTACGGCCCCCGCTGAAAAGCAGTTTCTTACTAAAGGTGTCCCGGTTGATGACATGGTGGTGGCGGCCGCCACCAAGAAGGAACTTGCAGATCCTTCCGTACCAGTCCATCCTCCTAACAAGGAGTCTAGGACCATGGACAGGTATGGCAAGTGAATGTTTTCCTCAGCGACCTTTGCTATGCATTCGCTGAATTATTTATGTCACTTCACCAGACTTCAAAGAGACATCGTTAAAGAATTAGGTGAAGTAGTACAGGATCCTTCAGCAGCAGGAGCTCAGGACAAGATTGCTTCTCAGCTGGAAATCCCTAATTCCATAACCAACTCCTCCATGCGGCTCATTTCTTATGCAGCCGATGGGGCGAGTAGAGCTGCAGGCACAGGAGTGGCTCTCAGACGTCAGTCCTGGATGCGGCTCTGTAATTTTGCAGACCCCTTTAAGGCATCCTTCACAAACTCTCCCTTTGATGGGTCAACATTGTTTGGCCCTCAGGTGAAGGACACTTTGACCAGGTGTGAGCAAGACTGCAAGACTCTTTCTGCCGTAGGAGTGTGTTTCTCCACCCCTTCCAGGCCTTATCCCAAAGGTCAGAAGGGGGGGGGGGAAGATGTGGTTCTGAAAATCTCAGGGAGTCACGCCGAACGCACGTGGTCAGTTTACCCCCAGAGGCAGAGGGGGTAATAACAATAGACGCCGCCCTAGGGGCAGAGGGGGTCCGCAGAACCAGGGCTCCAGAGAGCCTCTCTCTGACGAGCCCTTCCAGTATCCCTGAGATGTTGCCCGACTGCCCACCCTTGGAGGCAGTTGGGGGAAGATTGTCGCTGTACCCAGAAGCCTGGCTTTCCCTCTCTCAAGAAAAATGGGTACAGTCGATCATATCCGAGGGTTACAAGATTCCTTTCGAGGAAAGCCCCTTCCCTCAAAGAGGTTCCCTTCCAGACGTACCACCCGGTCTAAGGGAAATTGCAAAATTAGAGGTGTTAAAGCTTCTAAAGAAAAGGGCCATCCAGCCAGTACCAAAAGATCATTTAGAGTCCAGAATCTACTCAAGGTTCTTTTTGGTCCCCAAAAAGACGGGAGACTGGAGACCAATATTAGACCTCAGCAGGCTCAACAAGTCTGTCAAAAAGACAAGATTTCAGATGGTCACACTTCAGTTGATTTTGCCCTTTCTGGGCAAAGACAACTGGATGTGCTCCATAGATCTTCAGGATGCGTACTATCATATAAAGATTCACAGACGCTCCAGAAGTTTTCTCCGCTTTCGGCTGGGGACCAGTCATTTTCAATTCAGAGCCCTGCCCTTTGGCCTCACTACAGCCCCCAGAGTGTTCACGGCTCACCTGAGACGTCAAGGATTCCAGGTGTTTCCGTATCTTGACGACTGGCTCCTCTCAGCCACCACCAGGCATCGACTTCTCCAAGCCAGAGATTACACTCTACGTCTCTGCGGTCACTTAGGAATTTCAGTCAACTTCGAAAAGTCTTCCTTGTCGCCCTGCCAATCTATTACCTTTATAGGCGCAAATCTAGACACTACTCGGATGTCAGCAAACCTAACAAGTCAGAGAATCCTAGATAGCCAAAACCACGTTCAGATCATCCTATCCAGCAAAAGGGCGCAAGCCAGGTTGGTCCTGAAAGTGTTGGGCCTCATGGCAGCTGCCATAACACTTCTTCCTCTGGCCCGCTTTTACATGCGTCTCCTACAATGGATGTTGTTCACCCAATGGTCCTTCCAGCAGCTTCCCATGCGTCACAAGATTCTGGTGACACAAACCTGCAAGAACCATCTATCCTGGTGGATTTCCTCTCCTCTAGTTCATCAGGGCAGACCATTTGTTCCCCCGGCCCCAGTAGCCACGGTCACTTCGGATGCCTCCCTGATCGGGTGGGGGGGACATTATCAGGGCAGGATGGTTCATGGCACGTGGCCACTGTTCAAATACCACCTGCACATAAATGTCCTAGAGATGAGAGCAGTGCTTTTAACGTTGCAAGCCCTCAACGACTTTCTTCCTTTAGGGACTGTTGCAGTTCACACAGACATGTCCGTCATGTGGTACATCAACAAGCAGGGCGGAACCAAGTCCTATCCCTTGTGTCGAGAAGCTCTCAGACTTTGGCAATGGGCGATCTCCTCTCATCGGTTTCTGGTAGCAACGCATATCCCCGGGAAAACCAACATAATAGCGGACAGATTGAGCAGAGCTATTCTCATGCCTCACGAGTGGTCTCTCAAGCAATCCATTGTGAAGGAGATTTTTCAGAAGTGGGGCCACCCATGCTGTGATCTTTTTGCTACACCCCAAAACAGCAAATGCCCAGACTTCTTCTCTCTCTTCCCACTTCCGGGCCATCCCCCCAGAGACGCTCTTACCCAAGATTGGCCCCGGGGACTTCTTTATGCCTTTCCTCCCTTTCCTTTGATACCACAAGTACTCCAGAAAGCTACCGTCTTGAGCCAAAATGATTCTCATTGCCCCTTACTGGCCTCAACAAGTTTGGTTCCCGTTCCTTCATCGCCATCTTTTGGTGCGGCCTTGGCATCTGGACCCAGTTCCAGATCTTCTGACCCACCAGTCGGGTCAACTGCACCGGTCCCTTCCTTCCCTCAACCTCACAGCTTGCTTGCTCCACTTCCTTCCTTAGCCAGGCTTCCTATGATCTCTAACCCCGTTAAGAGAAGCTACTATGATATCTCTAAGTCCTCTACCAGGAGGATTTATTCTAGCAAGTGGAAATACTTCTCTTTTTGGGCAAACTCTAAGAACATAGACCCCTTTACTGCCCCTGTTCAGTCTGTCTTGGATTTCCTTGCGGAAATTTTTCACTCAGGTTCTTCGTCTTCCACAGTCAAAGTTCAGTTGGCTGCAATCTCGAACTTCCATTTTGGCTTTGCAGACCACAACATTATGTCCCACAAATTTTGTAAAGCCTTTCTCAAAGGAGTGTTCCTTCTTAAACCCCCTGTTAGAGATCCTCCACCACAGTGGGACTTAAATTTAGTGCTGACATCCTTGATACTTCCCCCTTTCGAACCGGCTGCTTCATGTTCATTAAAGTTTCTTTCTTGGAAGACACTTTTTCTAGTCGCTATTACCTCGGCTAGAAGAGTATCTGAACTTCATGCCCTCTGTGTTCGTCCCCCTTATTTGGTCTTCCACAAAGACAGAGTATCCTTGAGAACCAACCCATCCTTTTTGCCCAAGGTTGCTTCTAAGACAAATTTAAACCAATCCATTGATCTCCTGTATTTTTCCAAATTATTCTAACAGGGTGGAACAAAAATTGCATTACCTAGATGTTCATCGCCAACTTGGATATTACTTGGACAGAACAAAGCAATTTAGGAAGTCCAATCAGCTCTTCCTGTCTTATGCTGAAAATAAAAAAGGTCTCCCTGTTTCTAAAGTGACCTTATCTAGATGGCTATCCTCCATCATTTCTGACATTTATCAGCTTAGGGGCAAACAGCTGGACTCAAAACCTAAAGCTCATTCCACAAGATGTCTAGCCACTTCTACAGCCTTTCAGGCTAGACTACCCTTAGATACTATTTGTGCAGCAGCCACTTGGGCCACTCCTCATACCTTCGTTTCTCATTACAAATTGGATTTGGCCTCCAGGGACAGGGCAAGCTTTGGTTCTACTGTTCTCAAGAGTCTGTTCCATTGAGCCACCCAGGATAGAGGTGCTAGGGACGCAGTCCCATCCAGCAAGAATGAAGGCGAGATTGACGACTTAACATTTAGAAGTTATGTACCTACCATAACGTTCCATGTTAGTTGTCTTCTCTCGCCTTCATTCTTGCACCCTTCCCTCCTTTTCCCCCTAGCCTGGACAGACCTTGATCTCCCCTTTTTCTCTGGAAGATTCTTCTTCCTTGGACACCAGATAGTTCTTGTACTTGATTACCTGGTTTCCATTACAGCCTTTTTAGGTTAGTGTTTCTCTTTCCTTAGTGGAAAGTTTTTATAGGCAGTTTTTCCTCTAGATACCAAACGAGATCTGGGTAATTACCGCCTTGCATCATGGGATATGGAGCTGCCTCGAGCTGGTAAAAGTGACTCTCGAGCTTAGCAAGTGCTGAGTCTGAGACTAGGTTCGGCTCCGACCCCATCCAGCAAGAAAGACAACTAACATGGAACGTTATGGTAGGCACATAACTTCTAATTTAGGGCTACACACTCAAGTGTGTTAGCCTTTTCTGTGTTTATTTACTGTATTATTGCATTGTTTAGCCTGTTTTAACAAAAAAAAAAAACTATCTTGTTTGCTCGTTTCCCACCTTTCCTAGTTGGTATAGTCCAGATCCCAGACTTGACTGGCCTCAGGACTTTATTTTCTGTGTTCAGAGCTATCCAGACCTTGCTGTGGTAGAGGGAAGTCCTACTGCTTACCAGTGAAAGTGGTGAGCATTGTACTGCCTATAACACTAGAGAAGTGATTTCCAGCTCTGAAATTGTAAATGTATTGGCTTTTTTGGGCTTATTTCTATCCCTTTCAACTTTCTGGCTTAAAAAATGCATGTGTTTGAGCATTTTTTGCATCTTGCAACACCGCAGGTCTACAGTTAAACTCTTCCAGGTGCCAGAAAGTCTGCTTTTCAAAATTTCCCTTAGAACTAGCTGTTTTTTCAGTAGTAGCACTAAAATCTGAACCCCTGTGGCTAGCACTTGCTCTAAAACCTGCTGGAAAGCACTAGGAAGCCTTAAACTGATATAAGCACTCAACTCTCCTTGTCAATAAGGAGAAATTAATCGTAGGCACTAAACAACCTATAATTGCAAAGTACCTTGCAAAGGTAAGGGAAAACAGCTCTTGTACTTTACAAAAAAAAAAAAAAAGCACCTAAACAGGCATGTCCAAGGGTCAGCTTCCGGTGATTCCTCCTGTCCACCTGGTGAATCTGGGCATACTGGGGCAATGCAGAAACTGCCTCATGTACACAGACAACCCTCTCCTCCTACCACCCAACACTACAACCTGTGAGAGATGCACTTAAATAGCCAAACTGAGAGCAAAGCTCTCTCCAGCCAAGATGGTGTTAGTCAAGAGGAGAAGGTTAACACCTGCACTACACCTCAAGCAACACATAACCCTTCAAAACCCACACCATCAACACCCACACATAGCAGCACTAAACCTACATATGCGGAGGTCCTTAACATTAACCTGCCCAAGCAACAAGGACCTCCAAAGCTGAAACGCAAACAAACACCAGTCACAACCAAAGTGACACACAGCTCACAACACCAGTGTGCCACCCAACAACAGCCCCTAAGGCAAGACAGTGTACCCAATACTTTAGTCATAGGTGACTCTATAGTCAGGCACACTGATGTCCCACTCACCAGGCTGAACAAGGAGAACATTACAGTCAGCTGCCAGTCAGGTGCCAGGATCCGCCACATAACACATGCACTCTAGTCATGCCACAACAAGTACAAATACCATTCTATCATTGTCCATGTTGGAATGAATGACTTGAGACATACCTCCCTGGACTACATGAAAAGAGACATGGAAGAGCTCTTGGATTATGTGGCTCAGGCAGGTATGCCCCTAGCCCTGAGTAGCATCCTGCCTTCATCCAGAATGATACCACAGTATAAGGACAAATGATTGACTTCAACAATTGGCTAAGCTTCTGGTGTCATTCAAAGGGGATCCAGTATCTGTCTGCCTGGGAAGACATGATTGACAAACCACGATGCTTTGCCAGAGATGGTCTGCACCCGTCACCCCTGGGATTCAGGTTACTGGCTAAAGCTCTTGCCACCCCTATAGTGCCTCTTTAGGCAAGGTTCAAAGGATAAAACCACCACCGTAACTGATACAAGCATGCAAAATTTGAAGGTAATGCTACTCAATGCTAGAAGTCTAAACCTCAAAATGCATTCTCTCGAGGCACTCCTAAAAATGGAGAACATCGATATCCGTGCAGTGGCGGAGACCTGGTTCAAGGCTCCAGAGAGCACCCCTGCAATACCAGGTTACAACTCTTACCACAATTTTTCGGCCACCAAACCATGACCGAAACACTAAAGGTGGAGGAGTGTCCATATTCACACCTCCAGGCTAGTTGCCCAACACAATGCATCTGAAATTCTCCAGGTGAAACTAACACTAGGTAAGAATGCAATCCAAATTGTAGCTTGCTACAAATCCCCCACCATGCCCAAAGATTCTCACTACACCTTTCTAAACAAACTGGAAAATATTAAGATACAACCAAACACCCTAATACTGGGAGATTTCAACTACCCTGCCATTAACTGGGAAAACTACTCGCGTACCAACAACTTTTCCTACGGTTCTTGGAATTCCTAAATTCCAATGCCCTGGATCAACTAATCCATTGTCCCACCAGGGGCTCCAGTATCCTAGACCTGGTCATTACCAACATGGGAAATAGATGCTCCACAGCAGTGGTCACCAACTTCATGCTACTCAAGTCAGAAGTGACAAACTTCATGACACCCATGCAGATGGGATCTGAAAGTTCGACTGCTGAATCCTACACTAAGACACTGTACAAGCACATCCACTTGTGCATGACTCATGCCATCCCAAATAGAACCAAGACACTGTCCTCCAAAAAAAAAAAAAGGAAGCCAATCTGGTGGACCCCTGCCATAAACAAGTTGTACAACAGAAGGAAGAAGCTGTTGCCGAAAAGAGGAAAATCCCAGGATGCAAAAAAAACTCCCTTACCAACCTCCGTAAGAAGCCGAGATCCCTCATAAAATCCTCCAAAGCTAGTTACGAAAATAAAATTGCCAAACATTCCAAAGACAGCCACAAGGCATTCTATAGTTATGTCAAGAATCTAAATGGCAATGCTCAGGTCTGCTCTGAACTACAACAGAATGGCATTAAATATACTGATACCAAGGATATTGCCATTATCCTGGCAGATCGATTTAGTGCCAACTTCACCCCCCCCCTCACCCCCTAAAGGGCCCATCTCAATACCAAAAGATTGCCAAATTCCAGTAATCATGGCCACACAAGTAGAAACTGCACTCTCCAAAGCTAAGAATACAGCATCCATGGGACCAGATGACATCCTGGGCTGTGTATTACCTGAACTACAAAATGAACTGGCACCTCACCTAAGTGTCATGTTTAATCATAGCCTCAGCTCAGGCTTCGTGCCCACTGAGTGGTGCACAGCTACAGTTTTCCCACTCCACAAGGGGAGATCCACCTTGGATCCTGGGAGCTACCTTCCCATCAGTCTGACGAGCCTGATCTGCAAGGGTATGGAACGCATTATCATGGAACTTATAAACAAAGACATTGGCAACCTTCAAACACTGGACCCCACCCAGTTTGGGTTTGTGAAGGGCTGATCTTGTCTTCTGAACCTGATTGACTTCTTCGAATCAGTCTCCAGAGCTGTGTACGAGGGTAAGGCAGTCCACACAGCCTATCTGGACCTCACCAAGGCCTTCGACCCATCCCCACTCTGGAATCCTAGATAAACTTACTAAGCTGGGCTTAAATCCCAATGTCACTCGATGGGTTGCCAACTGGCTTACTGACAGAACCCAGACTGTAAAAGTAGGCGACTCCAAATCCAGCTCCAGGCAAGTGGAGTACCTCAGGGTTCAGTTCTGGCACCGCTCTTGTTTGGCATGTACTTCTCTGAAGTACAGGCCAACACTAAGGGACTCTGGCTAACAACATTCGCAGATAACTCCAAACTGGGAGCCATTATTGAATCCCCAATTGATGTGGATATTCTACAAAAGGGTCTTACAGAAACAGATGCTTGGTGCCAGAGCCATGGGCTCAAGCTTAATGCCAAGAAATGTGTAGTTTTCCCCTTAGGGAAAAAACATGTACCCATGAATTACCACATAGATGGCAGAGCACTAAACACCGAAAGTGTGATGAGAGACTTACGGACACAGGTGGACAGTAGTCTTACCTTCAATAACCACATTGCCACAACAGTCAGGAAATCCTTTTATGTGGCACACCTCATCACTAAGGGTTTTTCATCCAGAAAAGAGGAGGTCATTGTCCCACTGTACTCATCCCTCATTAGACCCATTATAGAGCACAATGCCCCATTTGGTATGTACCTCACAAGACATCTGCAACAGCTAGAGAGGCTGCAGAAATACCTCACTAAAAGAATCACAGGCCTAAAGCAGATGCCCTATGCTCACCATCTAAAAAAAAAACTCCAGCTATACTTTGTGGCATGTAGTCTACTCAGAGGTGATCTCTGCTTAACATACAAGATTATGTCAAACCCTGAGCTGTTGGACATGCTCCACTTAAAGAAATCCCAATCCCTCAGAGCCACATACTCCAGGGATCTAAACCTTGTCATCACAATGAACAAAACATGCTGGAGGGATAGGTTCCTGACCCAGAGACTCCCCATACTCGAATAGACTGCCCATATATGTCAAGTGGAGCGCCTCCTTGGCCTTCTTCAAAAAGGAATTTTGACTGTTGGATGGGAGATAGGAAATTCACCCCAGGGATCATGTCAATCGCCCTGCTATACAGGGATCCAAGGAAGTAAATATTGTGGGAAGAAATATCCAGGGAATCGTTATGGCTAGGCTTGTATAGGCCCTAGGGCCGATAGCCTAGTACCAGCCTATGAACCTAAAAGCAAATTGAAGGTCATGCTGCTTAACTCTAGGAGCCTTAACCAGAAAACGCACTCATTGGAGGCTCTCCTTGCACTGGAAGATGCTGACGTGTCTGCAGTCATGGAAACTTGGTTCAGGGCTGCAGAGAGCACCGATGCCTTACCAGACTTTATTTCATTCCACACATTCCGACCCCAAAATGAGGTCGGGAAGACTAAGGGTGGTGGAGTCTACCTTCATTAAGGACAAGCACACCTCCATACTGGCTTGCCATCATGATGTACTGAAACTACTCCAGGTGCAGCTGACAGTTGGAAAGACTCCCATAAAAGTTGTAGCCAGCTATTGACCCCTCTCCATGACTCAGGACACCCACTCCTCCTACCTGGGTCTATTTGACTCCATCAAGGTATCCCCTAACAACCCTGATCCTTGGTGACTTCAGCTACCCCACCATAGACTGGGTGAATTATTCCTGCACTAATGCACTTGCCCAACGATTCCTTGGCTTCATCAGTTTTAACGTACTAGACCAGCTCATCTCATCTCCACAAGGCGAGATAACATTCTGGACTTATTTCTCACCAACATGGGTGACCACTGCACCACCCCCATAGTATGCTCTTCCCTAGTGAGATCAGATCATCAGTCTGTCTCATTCGAAGTTTCTATCCCACCCAACCCCCACCTTCTCCCAGCCATAATCAGGCTTAAAAAAACTTCTCAAAAGCTGACTACAACCTCCTAAGAGGAAGGTATCAGTAACTTCACCCCCCCCCTCCCCCAGAGGATGCAAGCAACTATGCTAAACAGTATGCCAGTGCAGTATACAATCACCTGTAAATCTTCATGGACTCTACCATACCCAACAGAGCTCCTCAAGGAAGCACAAACCTGTCTGGTGGACATCTTGCATCAACAGGCTTTACAACAAAAGGAAGAAAATGTTGTCCAAGGGTAAAAATGAACCAATTACAAATTGGAAAAACTCACTCCTCAGCCTCAACAAGCAAATTAGATCACTAGTGAAAACCTCCAAACCCAATTATGAATCAAAACTACTTCCGAAACAAAGGAAAACCACAAAGCCTTTAGTTGCGTCAGAAACCTCCATGGCAAAGCCCAAGTTTGTTACGAATTAGTACTTAACAGTATCACTTACACTGATCCTGTTGACTTGGCCAACCTGCTAGCAGATAGGTTCAGAGCAAACTTCTCCCCCCGTCCCCCAAAGACCTTTTCAACATACCCGATACTTGTCCCGCACCTCATAGCTCTATCCATGGCAAAGAACATAGCTTTCATGGGACCTGCTAGTATCCCAGGCTGTATTCTGCACCATCTCCAGCAAGAACTAGCATCGCCATTAAACACTCTATTCAACCACAGCCTAATTACATGCTTCATTCCAGCAGAGTGGAGAACTGCCATTGTCATCCCCTTGCACAAAGGTAGTGCCACTACAGACCCTGGAAACTATCGCCCCATTAACTTAACGAGTCTTACTTGTAAAGCCTCTGAGTGTATTATGGATCTCATAAACAGGACACAGGACATAGGCAATCTCCAAGCACTTGACCCCCACACAGTTCAGATTCATCAAGGGCAGATCTTGCCGGTTGAACGTGGTTGACTTCTTTGAGACTGTCACTATGGCCCTGGATGAGGGAAAGTAAGTACATACAGCTTACCTTGACTTGGTCAAGGCCTTTGACACAATCCCCCACTTGGGCATCATCAAAAAGCTGACAACTTGGCATAAATCCCTGTCTCATCAGGTGGGTGGACAGCTGGCTCACCAGCAGGACCCACAAGGTCACAATGGGAGCCTCCACCTCTGATAGCAGACCTGTCATTAGTGGAGTTCTCCAGGGATCAGTCCTGGGACCCTTACCGTTTGGCATATACTTTTCAGAGGTCCAGGCAAAGACAAAAGGCTTGTGGCTGGCCAAGTTTGTTGACGACTAAGTTGGGTGCTGTCATTGACTCCCCAAATGATAACATACTGCAAGAGGGTCTTCCAGCAACTAATGGCTAGTGCCAAAGTCATGGCATCAAGTTAAATGCAAATGAATGTATCATCATACCAAGTGGTAAAAACACGACCCCTACTGTTTTACCACATCAACGGCAACCCCCCCAAGTGCACAACCTGTGGTGAGAGACCTGGGTACACAATGTGACAGCAATTTCACATTCGACCATCATGTAGTGACAGTGGTCAGAAAAGGCTTTTACTTGGTTCCTCTCATAAGCAAAGGAATTGCATCCAGAAAAAAAGGAGGTTATTATCTCTCTATACAACTCCCTCATTAGACCAATAATTGAGTGTAACGCTCCATTAGGTATGTACTTCTCCAAACATCTGCACCAACTGGAAAGGCCACAGAAATACCTCACAAAGAGAATCCATGGCCTCCAACACCTGTCCTATGTGGACAGGCTCAAATCAGTGTGTCTCTACTCTGTATCATACCGATTGCTCAGGGGTGTTCTGTGTCTCGCCTACAAGGCAATATCGGACCCTGCCCTACTAGAGATGCTCCATATCCCCAAGTCTTAACTCCTTCATCCATTACCCACTAGAAAGGCCTGAATCTAATATGCAACATCAGCAAAACCTGCTAGAGAGACAGGTTTGGCTCCCAGAGGCTGCCCTGTCTCTGGAATAGACTTCCCATACACGTCAGAGTACCTCGCTGACCCTCTTCAAACAGAACCTTGATGAGTGGATGGGAAACCACAAATTTGTCTCTGGGGTTCCATCTGTGTCCCTCTGACAGGGGTGACAGGTGCTAACTGAGGTTTCTTTTTTGGGGTTAAATTCTCTTGGCTAGGTTTGTAAGGGCCCCAGGGCAATTAGCCTAGTAACCTCCTATGATACTTTGATCATAGTATCCTTTTGTGCAGCTTAGTTTTGATGTAGAACTCCACCTGCATGAACTGATGGATTTGTGCTACAGGCCTTGGTGTGCAGAGCTTTCCTAGACTGGTAACTCCTCCTTAATCTCATGATGTCTTTCTTCCTCCTGTATTTCCAGATCTTTCCCACCATGAAAGATTCCATAGTAGCAGATGTCAGCAGTCTTAGTTTAGGAAAGAATTTGGAGGGAAAGACTTCTGTGCATTTTTCACTTGGGTGAAATTTATCATTTTAGCTAAAGGGTGACAGTACTAGTAGAGAAGATTTCCTTAAGGCTGTACTAATTTTACAAAACTTTGACTGTTTTGGTACACCTAAGCTTTGATGTATTAGTCATGAATGACGTCAGTTTCTGCAATATATTCTTTTGAAAAGCCGGTACCACTGTACTATTAGCATGTGCATTCATCCATGACACGATACTAAAGTGTGCCATATTCACCTTGGGTTCAACAGTACTACATAGTGTTATTAAAGGAAAGCAGTCATGTCAGAGAAACTTCCCCTGATGAAGCATGAGCTTTGAGAACAAAACTGATGTCTGACCTACTTTTTGTAGGCGTGAAAAGTTAACAATCACCTTGAGGAAAACTCTGTTTGGGTAGGGGTGGAAGAAGTTGAAGTATCTGTTGGAAACTAAGCTTAGGTTCTCTCCTTTCACTTATGGAGCTCAACACCAGTGCTGTTGGGGTATCCTCTAATTTTATGTCACCAACCTCCCCTGCCATTTAGCAATCTTCCCGTTCTCTCCTTTTCTGTTTTTGGAAGATGGATGCTGCTTTTGCCTTATGTTCACTATGACTTGCTAGTTGTGCTGCAGTTGAAAGATTCGAGGGCATGTCTATAATCAGGGTACTAGTGCCAGTTCAACTTTGTCTGACCCTCCTGCATGCTACACAGGAGCCTGGGTTCCCTTTGTGCCATTTCCATATGTATCAGTGTTGTCATCATCTGATTAAGAGTTAAAGAAAGTTGAAATTTAATTTCGGTAGCAGTTGTGTTTCATAAATGACAATAGAGTGTCAGCTCTTTTACAGGAGAAAACAAGCACAAAAAGACAGACATGATGGGTATAAAAAAATAAACGATACCTATAGTACAAAAGTAAATATAAAGGTAGCTGACGCACATGCTTGTATACTATTTATATACACTGGACGACACTGACTACTGGATGATTGACCCATGACGACACTGACTACTGGATGATTGACCCATGAAAAGAAAAGTACACTATACACAGAGGTGAGACTGGATGATACATA